>NW_010389681.1:22553-26428 GCF_000710305.1 Buceros rhinoceros silvestris | reverse complement strand
GAAGAGCGGGGAAGGCTGGACTGGGCTTTTGCAACATTTAGAGCAGAGAGTTTTGCATTCGGCCCCTGGCACAGGGAAGGATCAACCCTGTCCAGGCTGTATTTGTGCTTTCACACGCCTCTCCAAAAGGAAGTACCAAGCGATGCTGCTGGCCCCAGCCCCCCAAAACACACCTGCACCATCCCGAGAGGCCGAAGAGCACCCCGGGCTCCTGTGCAGGATCCGTGCCTGACCCTGCGATGAACTTGGGCCACTCGGAGCCGAGGCAGCGATGGGTCCACTGGGAGCGCGCCCTTCGGCGCGGCTCTCGCGTGCGGATGGGTGGCGAGAGGGGCAGCGGGACAGAGGCAGGCAGGAGCGGTCCTGGCTCATTATGAAAATGAGATCTTTTAAGCACAGACTTGAGGCTTGGTTTGGACTGACAGCTCATGAAGAGATCATCTGACACCCTTAATGAGCGAACACGGGTTCGGCGGCTGCGTGCAATTAAATCGTGCGCGCCGGCATTGCGGCTGACGTGGGGAGGGGCAAGCCTAGCTGTGCTGGAGGGGGCTTTAGGGACCACTCTGCATCCAACCACCAGCAAAACAGGGCAAAGGCATCGCACACACTCACTCCACCACCTCCTGCACCCCTCCACGCCTGCGAGCGCTCAGTGCCCAGCTCTCAGCCAGCCCAGACATCATTTCTGCCAGGTTAAACCCTGGGCTAATGTGCCAGAGGCCACAAGAGTTCGGCCCCACGCAGGCAATTAGTTCTTCCAGCAGCCCAGTGGGCATTCAGCCCCTTCGCTTTGTACTTCACGCAGCTTACGAGAAATCAGGGGGCAGAGCCAAGACCAGAACTCGGAAGCACTTGGGTCCCTGTTCCAGGTTTTCTGGGAAATCTCAGCAAAGGCACGATTTACCATCACGACAATTTCCTGGTGCAAAATGTCCATCGTCGGAGACCAGTGGGGAAAAAGACACAAGGGCCGTGGGGACGTGAGTCACTGCGGTGCCCTGCTGCTGTCGGTGACCCGCTGTGGCAGAGCAGAGACAGCCCGGGGCACTGCCTGGGCCACCCTTATGTGCAGCGAAAGCCTCTGCCCCTTTGTCGAGCGTGCCAACCCCAGGCAGAGCTGAAGGGGTTAACCCACCCTGGACCTGAGCCGGAGCAGCATCTGCCCAGAGCAATTTTTCTTTCCTCCACTTTTCCCATCTCACACAGAAGCGAGAGGAGCAGGATAAAACCGCTCCCCGTCCCGGTGCCACCTTCCCCATCGCCAGCCGCCCTCCGGGCTCAGCCGAACGGGCAACGAGCACCGTCCATCAGCGCCGGAGCAGGAGCGTTCGAGGGGTGTAATTCTGCCGGAGGAGAATGGACTTCCCGAGCACATGGACCTAAACTGCAGAGAAACAGAGCCCTAAATCTCCGGCTGTAGATTTACGGCCTCCATTCTCTTTCTTTACTGCAAATACAATCCGGCAGTAATGGTCTAACACAGGAACACCATCACCACCCAGCTGATGGCTCACATAAAAGCAATGTCAACCAAAAACTATGAGTTTATAAAAGGGAACAAACCCTCAACAGTGACAAGAACATGAAACCCATTAACAATTTAAACACTCTCCATTTTTTATTCCCCACCTTGAAGCTATTACGGCTGATAGAAGGCTTCACAGCTGACTTAACCACTTCAAGGGAGGGCTGCGCTCGCACGCAGGAAGAGTTGGCTGAGGCCGCGAGGTGGGAGGTGACGTGGTTTAAAAGCGTTCGGGGCTCTGCTCCTGCAAGATGCTCAACTGCTCTCGTCTCCCAGCACCTGCTCAGCGCTCAGCAGGATTCGGCCGCTTGCCGTTTCCGAGGCTTTCGAAAGCCGCCTCATAACCCCAAGATACCAGAAGATTATTGCTATGGTTACTGAAGGAAAAAAAAAAACCCGCAGGTGTGTTATAATTGTTTTTGCTGGAGATTTTCTTGCTGCTCTGGGTCTCTTTTGGCACCTTATCATATTATGGAGCAAATATTTGTGGAAGCTGTTGTGGAGTGCCAGGGCCGAGTGCAGAGCCAGTGTGGAGGAGAGGGGCGAGACCACCTGCCCAGGGAAGCTGGTTCGACTTCCTCCTGGTGAGATTTTGCAGAAAACACAGGCGAGCCCCACACATCCGGGCTGCCCGCTAAAATCAGACCCAGCTCAGCACCCAGGTGGGAAATGTTCCTGCACAAGGGCTTGGTGCCTGGTGCTGGCTCCAGGTGAAGTGCAGCAAACAGCCGCTCCGGCTCGCCGCTGACCCTGAAAACACTATTTTACCTCTCTAACTATCAATTTTCTCCAGCTGCAAACCAGGGATAACACCAGTTAACCTCTACTATAAGGTGCTTGATAATCTGGGATGTAAGGCGCTCTGTCCTCGCAGGAAAGCGACTGCAATATTTCTCTATTATTAGAGAAACTGAGATGGGGCCGATCCTCGTCCAGCCTGGTTTAGATCCTCCGGCACACCCTGCCCCAGAAGCAGGAGGAGCTGGGACTGCTCCAGGGCTCAGCGAGCAGCAGCTCTGTGCAGGGTGCGATGCTGTTAACGTGGGGGGTCTCACTCATCACTGAGGACATCACTGATCATTGATCAAACCAGGCGATCGGGAAAGGGAGTGCTGCTCCCAGCTCCCACACAGGCACCCCCAGGCTGGCTCCGTCACCTCCGCTGCACATCGGCAACCTGAGGTCGTGGGTGCGACCTGTGCCCACAGGTCCCTGTGGCATCACCGTCCCCTCCTTTCCTTCCTGCCTGCCCTGGCCCCGGGGCAAACAGCGGGACCGCTGGGAACAGCTTGAGATCGGATCCTGGTCCCCAAATGGAAGGAAGTGGCACTGGAGGCCCCTGCCATAAAGCTGGTCCCATCCTATTGAAACGCCGGCAGATGGGGCCATAAACGCTTCCTCCTCCCCTCGCTAACAGCCACCGAGGCTTCAGATTCATCTTTATCTCTATCTTGCTGTCAGGCCGTAAATGCCTCGCGCTCTGTCTCTCACAGCTGGGACGCGCCGGGCCGGTTCCCTTCCTCTTGAGGTTCATTTTAACCAACAACTGCGGTGCAAGGAGAGGGGAAGGGTGAAAGGAAAACGGGATCTGCAAGCAGGAAAGAAAGAAACCCGCGTTTGTGTCATCTGTGGGTTTATGAAGTCCCCCATGAGATGTCCATGGGGTGGAAGCAGGACTGGGTCCCAAATCAAAATCACCCGCAGGTCTGGGCACCCACCCATCAGCGTTTCTCCATCACGGGCGACGTGGCGAGGATTAACGTCCCCTCTCGTTTACCTGCACCGATACAGGTTGGGTATTTACACAAATAGCACGAACATCTGCAGCTTCATTAGGCAAGATCAAAGTTAAGGACTATAAACCTTTATGCTTCGAGTCGTAAAGCAGTAAGGGTCAGAAGGGAATTTCTGAATATAGGCGAGTTATTCCATTTCCGTCCATTACAGGGTTTTCTCGTGACTCTCCAAAGCAGCTGGTGCTGGTCACTTGTAGGCAACGGCTACTGGACGAGGGGGGCCACGAGTCCGACGTGAGCTGGCACATCCCACATTTCAGCCTGTGCTTTATACCGCAATGGCACACGAGGACCTCACGTAAGATCTGGGTTCACTGTATTTTTGGGTATAGAAACAGAAAGAGCCGCCTCTGCTTTGCAGACCTGACACTCCACTGGAAAAACCACCTTTAGGCTCTAATTAATGTTCTCTTGAGCGGAATGGGGGAAACTGTCTCCTTTTGGAGCTAGTTTTTCTACTTGTTCGAGGATTTGGACAGGCAACTCATATCACACCAGGTACTTTCTGGCTGACAGTGTTCAACTCTGGACCAAAAGGACACGGGCATTCC
>NW_010389681.1:21946-22445 GCF_000710305.1 Buceros rhinoceros silvestris | reverse complement strand
TGCAGGAGAAACAGCTTGTTCAGAACCCGCTGGAGCTCCCCGTCCCTAGCTGCACACACGGACACTCATGGGGCTGATGCTCTCCCACCCTTATTAAGGGCCACAAAACACGGAGTCTGAATTCCACAGGCTAATTCTCTACTATTTAAATGCCAAGTGTTCATTTTCCACCCTAGCCCTCTGCCACCTCCACACTCCTATGACAGACGGGCCATAAAACCCACCCCCGCTGGAGCTCCCCGTCCCTAGCTGCACACACGGACACTCATGGGGCTGATGCTCTCCCACCCTTATTAAGGGCCACAAAACACGGAGTCTGAATTCCACAGGCTAATTCTCTACTATTTAAATGCCAAGTGTTCATTTTCCACCCTAGCCCTCTGCCACCTCCACACTCCTATGACAGACGGGCCATAAAACCCACCAGCCCGTACAGCCACCCCTCGCCACGCTCCTGGAGGAACCAGGACGGAGCAGGCAGCGACTCGACCGGGGCCAA
>NW_010389681.1:19560-21685 GCF_000710305.1 Buceros rhinoceros silvestris | reverse complement strand
CGAGCAGGAAAAGCCTGACAAGACGATGGCGCTTTTGACCCTGGTGGTATTTGTAGCGAGAAGATCATCCTCTACAACAAAGCTGCAATCGGATGGGAGACACTGTGCTTCAAAGACCAAATTCTGGGCAAAGCAGTTAAAACCCCCTAACTAATAATAATAGTGACAGGCTGACACTAATTAGGACAAGTAGACTCTTGTTCAAACAGTTTACTAGACGTTGCTCCGTCCTGCCCGGGGGGGAATGGATGCTCCGGGCTGTTTTATTACGCTGGACCCCGACGTTGGATTTTACGAACAGTGTGTTTTGGAGGCAGCCTGGCTAAAAGGGTGAAAGTTTTGTGGGAGGAAACGAGCTGACAGCACTCCTCCGCTGAAGCCCTGACGCAGGATGCTCTGGCTCAGCCCTGCATCTTGGCTCCTGCCCCAGCGGCTGCACAGCCACGGGGACACTGAGCCTCCACAAGTCCTGGTAGGACCAGAACCGCCACCTCAGTGGCCACCTCATCTGCCACTTCCGCGAGGATAAAATGAGTTTTAAGGATTGTCTGTGTCTCACAAGAGGATAAAGCGGATTTTAAGGCCCCTTATACCTGGCCTCAGATGTGCTGCGGCTCCCCTTGGGCTGAGGATTTGCAGGAGCTGCTCCAGGAGCTCCTCCAGACAGCTCCATCCCTAGAGCCCACACTTCTCCCTCATTCCATCGACACATCGAGGGGTTTTATGCTGAAGTTCCCCATACCAACTCCCTTGGGCATCAAGTCCACCACAAAAATGACAGATTTTCTTACCTCCAGCCATTTTTCCCCAGTATTTCACCCAAAGCAATAAGGCCGGGGTCCGCCTCTGCTGCAGCGGTGCCTGGAAAGGTGCCCATCGTGTGTGGGGTCAGCCCGCACCCAGACAGCTCAGACAAGATGGGGATCAGTAAAGAAACACCTTTTTCAGAGGACTGAGGAGCTCTGACCAGTTTATCCCACCATGAGCTGGAAACAGGACAAACACAAATCCCTCTCTGCCTGAGAAAGTTCGAGGACTCGTCCCCTTGAATCTTTAACAAAGATGTTTTTTAAAGAAAAGAGTGTAAACACGGAGGAATTTATTTTTATCTTTTTAATTGTGGGAGCCTGCTCTGCCATTGTGTTTTCCAGGATTAACAGCTCGAGCTGGAGCTCTCCGCTCTCGAAGTCTTCTAATTCTACTAAACATCCACTACCCTGAAAGGACTCCACAGAATCCCATAAAACATTATTTATCTGTGTGCGTTAGCTGCACGATACTGTAATTTCCAGAATAAATGCTGGGTGTAAATTGTTGTTTATGTTGGAGTCTGACTGTCTTTACGAGAAACAAAGTGAAAACTGAATCTTCACAGCTTTATTTCTTCCGCTGAAACCTCTTCTGCAGAAGGAGAAATGCCTGGTGGAGCGTCTTAATGGATGGCTGTAAAGATTGGTGGGTTAAAACAAAGTACAGGGAATCACCTTCATCCCCCCCTTTTACTGCCAAATCCTCAGCTGGTGTAAATTGGTGTAGCTCCAGTGACTTTGGTTCATCTGGCCCACGAGTGTCATTTAAATCAAGCTAAATTAAAGCAAAAGCAGCACCGTTCACACGGTTCTAATTAAAGGTCCATTGATGCTTCCATCGCAAACCCGGGCTGGTTAAAGACCCTCCTCTCCAGGCCGGTGTCCGGCCCCAAGTCGCGGGCACAACGACCCCAGCACCTCCGGGGGATCCGCACCCCTTCCTCGCAAGGGCTGGGAAGATGCTCTGAGGACCCTCGCTCCAAAACGGGCACCGCAAGTGATGCTTTGCAGATGAACATCTCTGGAGGAGTCGGACCAGGCTCTGGGAAGGGCTTTGCTGCAGGCTCTGTCCTCACTGCTCACCCACGGCCGCTCCGGAGGGCCAGTCCCGCGGTGCCCAAAGCCCAGGCTCACCCCGTTTCCCTTCTGACACCCACGGTAGCAAAAGTGCCAAACCTCATCCTGGGGACACCTCGCTTTGCCCCGAGGTCTCAGGGGCCTCGCCCAGACTCCTGTCTGTCTGTCAGCCCAAACTGAGGGGGCATGAATCGAGCCATCTCTCGACTACAGGGACAGAGAAGCTTGCCCTTCCTCTG
>NW_010389681.1:18128-19458 GCF_000710305.1 Buceros rhinoceros silvestris | reverse complement strand
GGACCCTCCTCTCTGGCGGGTGCTTTATTTCCGCCCCCATGGGTGAAGTGCACTTGCCGGGTCCAACGGTGCAAACCCAGGTGGGACGGAGCTTAGCTGGGAGGACCTGCCTTGGGGCAGGAGCTTGGGCAATAGGGCTTTGTGCATGTCACACAACTGATGGTGACACTGCGGGGACTTCGCTGCTCTCGCCCATCTGCACCGGCCTCATGCGCCTGGGCTGGGGCTGCCTTGAACTCAGTGCCGGTGCTGCGCCCCCAGCCTTAACCCAGCTAACACAGGCAGGACCCGCAGCAAAGGTTCCCCTGGGACCGCAAACCCCCTTCAGCCACGCAAAACACAAAGCGGAGCAGATCTCGTCCTGCTCCCAGCTCCTGGAATCCCTGTCCTTCAGCATCGTCCCTGAACCCACTGGTAGTGGCGTGCAGGGATAGGAGGGTGGCAGGAGGGTGGCAGAAGGGGGCAGAGGCTCCGTCCCGAGCTCCTCACACCATCCTTGGGCTGGGTGACCCCCAAGAGCTCCTGGGCTGCCCCATGGGAGAAGGTAAAGCTCAACATCTTCCACACCACGGGACTAACCCGGAGCCTGGCGGGTCCCTTCCGGGAAGATGTCTGGCCTCTCTTCATCCCTGCTCTGCTTTTTGAAGGAGCTCCGGGAGGGACAGGACCCCACCCGCACCCCGGTCCCCAGGGCGCTGCCGAAGTGGCCGTCACTGCTCTGCCGCGAGCAGCAAAAGATCAAAGTTCAGGGAAACTTTTGATGAAGTGCTCCAGCAGACCCATCATCGGGAAGCAAGAAAGGTCAGAGAGTGGAAAAAATAATAAGAAAATATAACTGCTTTCTTATGAGGAAAATATTATGAGTTCTTCCCCTTTTTCAGCTTTTATGGAAGGAGATTCTGCCAGTTCCCTCAGAAAAAAAGAAGAAAAAGTAGTTTTAAAATGAGATTATGCACCTTCAGGGTGCCATTAGGAAGTTTTACTGTACTGAGATGACATGAAAGCTCTGGAATTAATATCCCTGAGATGCTTCAAACCTGCAATAGCAATTATTGTACTACGTGTCCCTGGATAAATAATAGGGCCATTCAGCTAATTAGCTTCAATGATTTCAGCTCCCTGTAAATTCTCTCTCACTCGGCTATAAAAATAACACTAGGCAAACTTTTGGTAACAGAAACTTCTTTCAGGGAAAAAAAAAAAAATGAGGGGGTTCCCCCAGCTCCTAATTCATACCCGCTGTCGCGGTAGCGGTGCGGTTCCAAGGGCTGGAAATATTAATAGCCTATAATAGAAAATATAAAAGGAGAACCGTTATTAATTGCCATTT
>NW_010389681.1:17767-18064 GCF_000710305.1 Buceros rhinoceros silvestris | reverse complement strand
TACTGGTAATAAACCTATCGCACCAATTTCTGCCCGCGCACATGTGCAACCCCATTAATTTCGATGGGGCTGCACGTGTTAATTGAGAGCAGAATTTAGTCCACTGGTTGTAATTAATTAATCAAGATTTCAGTATGGTTTGCATACTTTAAATCTTTTTTTTTTTTTTTAATTATTTTATGTCTTCGCATTTCTCGAGGTTTGACTTATGCAACGGGGGGCTCCGTTCTCCACCGCGCCGTGATTTACGCCGGGGTTTGATCCTGCCATCGCTCCTTTTGCAGGGGGTAAATGCAC
>NW_010389681.1:14314-17624 GCF_000710305.1 Buceros rhinoceros silvestris | reverse complement strand
AAAGGCCGCCCCCGGGATTCGACCCCCCGCCAGACCACCGGCGCCTCCGCTGCCCCGAGCCCTGCTCCGCCGCCTTTGGGCCACGTTCCGCCCTACACCAGCACCCCTCAGTCCCCAGCACCCCCAGGGCACCGATGTCTTCCGCCTTCTGGCTGTTTGGAGCAGTGAAGCAACACTTTGTGCAAGAGGCAGCAGCTACTTTTAAGCCCCGAAGCGCTGAGAAATTTAAAGTCTGACCAATTCCCACCTCATTTCGTGCACAGAGTGAAGTGCATCATTACGGATTCCCTTTAAAGGTCTATTCCAACCCAAACTATTCTCTACTGTTCTATGAGGTGGGGGTTTTTCAGGCTGAAATACGACACAAGCTTTGAAGGCTGAGTATTAATCGGGCTCATCGCAGGTGTCCGTGAGGGGACGTGGCCATCGCCTTCCGCCGAAGACCTCCCTACCCGCAATGGGATGAAAACACCCGTGTTTCTGCTTTGCAGCAAACCTGCTTTCCAGGATAGTGACTGACTCAGCAACACAAGGCAAAGGCACGGGGAATTTCAGAAAGACAGGGGAAAAAAAAAAAAGAAAATCAATAAAGTATCTGGAGCAGCTTCCCACGCCAGATTGGTTTTTGTGTGATTCCAAACAAGTAATGCTCAATTTTTTTTTTTTAATAAGCTCACGGTGGGAACCTCTGAAAGTCCCTAGTGCTGAAGGAGCTGAGTCCTTCCCAGGACCAGTGCCAGCAAAGCCCGGCGGCGAGCCGTTCCCAGCAGGATACGGCCCCAAAGGCTCGGCTGCCCCGTGCCGGAGCCTGGAAAGCCCCAAAGGCTCCTGCAGAAGCCCCGGGGAAGGTGAGAAGCCCCAAAGCTGGTGGCTGCGTGTCAGAGCAGCTGCCAGGAGCCACCATGTCCCCTCCTCCTAGGATGGCTCCGGCCGCTCGGGCTCCGTGCAGGAGCTGAGAGAAGGGTATAAAACCAAGGCGATTCCTCTAAATGGAAATTAATCTCAGGCGTCCCCCTGCGTCAGCGCGGCGGCACTTTCCATCTCGGCACTCGACATTATGGCCCTTGGTGGTGATATTAATAACAGCGCCGCGATCGGGCACCGCGCGGTCCGCAAAGAACTGACCCCGTGTTATTTTAAGGCTCTCCAAACCCTTTCCCCATGCTCCCCGTTCGCCGCGAAGACATTTCACTTTCGGCAGCATCCCATCCACACGCTCGGCTGATGAGAAATCCAGGCACCTTCGCTCGCCGAGGAGGGAAAGTCATAACATTTGTTTTGGAAATTTATTTTAGCCAATATTTCTCAATAAAATAAATTGTATAAATGAAATCAGACTGACATCGCAATATTTCCTAACTAGCTGGCGTCTCCCTGCAGCACTCAGGGACTGCCAGAAATGTTTCCCTGAGGTTTTCCCCGTTTATTTTATTTATTTTCGTAAAGCAGGGGAACGTGTGAAGGTCTTGGCATGGTGTATTTTTCAAATCAATGCAAACCTCGTTACATAATAAGCAGGTTTTGCATATCACATATGCCTCCAGTTTGAGGCATGGTTGCAGTACGTTCTGATACCGTTTTGACTCACATGACAGGTTCAAAAAATAAAAAGCCAATCCTGAAAATACTTAATTCATTGTCCTCAACACCTTCAGAGGGCTGTGGAATTGGAAATTCTCTCGTAAGGTTCAAGTCCAGGTTTGGAAGGGTAAAATTGCCTTTTCTTTTTCTCAGCCCGATACGGAGTTCTGGTCACTGCAGGGAAGGTCAGGACAGATTTTCATGTGAGTGACACTCTCTGTTGTTTGCATTGCAAAAAATTAACTTAAGAAAGAAGGAAAGCAGAGCACGGCAAAGACACCAAAAAATATCTGTATGGACCAACATCACCAATGGGGATTTAAACCAGCCAAGCCCTGGGACCAGGCACCAGCAGAGCCCTTGAGCTGCAGATTCGCTAAACCCCACAGTTAATCTACTGAGACCTTCCTTTAGCACACAGTCATCAGCGCGTTGAAGTCGAGAAGGCTTCAGCGCATCTTCGCTGAACTGGGACCTGCCTGCAGCCCAGGGCTGCGACAGGGCTGAGCACCGGACAGGAGGAGGAATGTGTCGTCCCCTTTAGAGCAAACAAAAGCCCAGCGAGGCTGAGGCCATGGAGACCAGGTCTACGTGAGCTTTGGTGGCACAAGATCCTGGGCTGCTCTACCACCGTCTGGTCACCCCAAGGGAGAAGATCTGAGCAGGAGCATCCCCAGGGCAGGCGGGCAGCAGCGCTGCTCTGCTTTTCTCCGCCACGTCTAGAAGGGGAACATCCAGAAAAGGGAACAGCCAGACGGCGATGGCACTCGCTACGAGGTCTCTCCTCCGCCTGGAGGACCAGCCTGTGCCCATCATCCTTATTATTCCAGCCACGGCCACGTGAAGCTCGCAGCACAGACCTGGAGGAAAATGGCAGCTGGGCGCCCGGTGGCGTGAGAAACGAGCAGGCTGGAGAAAACAAGTGCTGGAACAACGTGACAAATTCAGCCCCAATTCCTCAAGGGTTTCAATTTGTCACTCTCGGGATTAAATTGCTTTCAAGGGGTTGCCTGACGTGGATCCAGCTTTTCAAAAGCAGGACGGGCTGAAATGCCTCATGCTGACCCACTCACGTACCCATGGCCTTAATCTAAACTCCCCTGGATCCCGTTCTGTGAATAATTATACACACAGAAGGGCAGCTTATCAGCTGGCGTAAACTGGCTGAACTCCACTGGAGTAATTGGAGGCCAGGCCAGAACACCGTCCCCAGCCGTGGTTCGGTGCCACTGGGGATGTTCCGGGGGCCGCAGGCAGGAGCCTGGCGTTTTATCACCACTCTGGGATCAGCTCTGGTCCAACAAGCCAGGACGGCTGCAGGCTTTTGCCAGCCCCAGGTGTGTTTTCTGAGCTTGCTGAACGCAGTTCGCTTCTCTCCAGTCTCCCTTTTTGTACAAAAGAGCAGTGTCGGCGGCTTGAAGAAGCAGCCGGAATTGTGGGGTTAAAAAGCCCCAAAGCCCAGCTCTCGGAGCATTGCTGCACACCGCTGTTCATTCGCTATTTTAAGACACTGACGTGTGGCCCGTTCTGCTCCCCCTCCCTTTTGCCTCCCCAAATCCTCTTTCAGCCTCAGCTTCTTGCATGCACGCTCATGCCGTCCTGACCCACCAGATAACTCCACTCCCAGCTCGAATCCCCAAACAGCATCTTCCCAGCACCCACATCACGTTCCTGGGGCCCTTTGCAAGAGCTTCACCCCTGTGAAACCTCGGCGCCAGGTCCCGCACCA
>NW_010389681.1:13527-14194 GCF_000710305.1 Buceros rhinoceros silvestris | reverse complement strand
CCCGGCGCCGGGCCCGGCACCAGCCAGCCCCCCCAGCGGCTGCCGGGTACCGTATGGATGGGAACAATATATACGTCTGTGGAGGGCTGGGGGGAGCGGGGCGGGCTGTCTCCATCCCTCCTCTTCTCCACCTGGATGGAGAGATTTAGTCCCGCAGCCAGAATCAGCGAGTATCGCAGACGGCTCATCTCACCAATCAATTTTTACGGCTGGAGAGGATAATAATGGTAATATCAGTATAAAAAAACCCCGCAATGACCCATAACATATTACAGCTCCTTTTAAATAACTGTGCTGGCTGCAGTTTCTTTGTTTCTCTGGCAGCAGATGAGCCGAGGCGCTGGGACCGTCTCCACGTCTCCGGGATGTGCCAACGCTCTCAGACCGAGGAGGACACGTCGAGATGGGGACGAGTGACCCGACAGCCATGGGAGAAGGGCTGGGAGGGGAGGGGGGGATAGCAGAAGGATGTGTGCGCCCCCCTCACCTCACCCTGATAAAATTAAGGCTGAGATTTAATTCTGTCCTTGTTCCCATGGCTCGACAGAGCCGTCCTCTGCAGTGGGTCCACGGCGCGCCCAAGCCCAGCTGTAAACCAATGGAGCAGAATGCGCAGCTCCACTTCCACCCCCCCACACCCCCCACACAACATACTGCACGGGGAAGA
>NW_010389681.1:5496-13416 GCF_000710305.1 Buceros rhinoceros silvestris | reverse complement strand
ACCCCCCCCCAAACATATGCTGCATGGGGAAGATGGAGCATCTTACTGTAACTCCGGGCACCAGCAGACAGCACGTCTCTGAGCGCTACCAGGCGTTTACTGCGGTTTATTGGGGCTGCAGGAAGCAAAGTTCTCACTTGCCAAAAGTTAACCCCAGAACTCCCCGCACCTTCCCCCGGGGGGAAGACAGGGCTTATTTTATGGTGGGGTGTTATAAACCCCAGTGAGGGAAGGCTGGAGAGCTTTTCTCTTCAGGCAGCTGAGAACTGGAGGAAGGACTGAGCTCCTTGGGATGGGGGCAAGAGAATCAAAGCCACTTCTACTTTCTTTCCATGAGATTGCTTCAAAGTAATTAGCTTAGTTGTTCTGATCTCCACAAAAAGCTCCTTAAAACACTGGACTTGATTTCCAAGTACAATAAAGCACCTTTATGTGTTCATGTAAAAGGCCCTTACGGCTGCCCTCAATCTGAAGCACATCATTAGCCCCGAGTACCTGGTACCCAACGCTCCTGTGCAGCATCGGCGCCCCGTCCAAAGGGCTGTTTTCTCCCAGTCACTCTTTCATACGAATAGTAAAAAAAAATTAAAATGCTTAAAACTGTTGTTTAGAGGGTTGAAGCCTTTTATTTTCATTTTAAAATGGGACCGGATCCAGCCTATTGCTATTTACTTTGCCGGCCTCGCTTCAGATTTACACTTGTGTAACAGCAACGGCAGAGCTGAGTCCAAACTGCGCCAAAGAGATTTAAAAACAAACAGAGAGATGAGAGTGTGACAAGACACACAAAACCACACACACACAGAGCACACCCCGAGCTCCTGCGCTCCCAGCTCCTGGCTCCAAACTCCTGTTCACCCTCCCGAACCCTCCTGATACACTGATTTTCCATGGATGTTATTTTAAACGATGCTTCCGAGTGACCCTCAAATTTGCACACACAATAAACCCTAATCGGCATCTGCAGGCTGTGAAACAGCGCGGGGACGCCAGGGCAGTCGCATCACGCAAGCCGCCGTCCCTATTTTCCAGAGGGCGAATCTGGAGCCCCTTTTCGACCGATAACGCCCGTCCCCTCCTTCCCACCAGCATCCCAAAGACCGGCGCCAAAGCGGGCTCAAAGAGCTGCCTCGACAGCGGCGATCGGGCTGAACGGCCGAGAAGAGAAGAGAAGAGAAGGGACCCTAAACCCACCTAAAGGGGGCTGCTTTGGGCAGCTCTTCTGCAAGCACTGATTTTAATCCTGCGTCTCGTTCCCGTGTTTTCTGTCCACCAGCCCCTGGATCCCGAATTCTCTCTCTCGTAACATTCCCTTCCTTTCAGAGTATTTCCCCACCCCTGTCTTTTTCCACACTCAAATCCTGCAAACAGACGATCGAGCCTCTCCTCAAATTCCCACAGGCATCCCCAGCCCCGCGCTGGAGTGCCGGGATCCGACCCTCTCTCGGGGGTCACCCCTCCATCCTCCACCCCACGGGGACGAGGACGTGGGACGCAGCCCCCCACGCTCCCCCTGCCCCGGGTAGATTCCTGGATTTGAGCACCGAACTCCCAAACAAATAACGAAGGGGGGTTTCGTTAGCGCGGAGCTGCGGGTGCTGCTTGGTTCTGCCACCTCCACCGATTCCCCGTCAACCAGTAAACGCTGCTGGGGACCCATTACAGAGGCGAAATTTAAATGCGAAAGCAAACGGGGTGTCCACGCCGCAAAGGCAGGTATGAAATAGAGAAACAGACCATCGAGACCCGTCTCCCGCTAACGCCGCCACATCCGCTGAGAACCTGGAGCACAGGTGCCCTCCAGCTCCCTGACAAACGACTCAATTTCGCACAGGAAGATCTTACTCAAAAATTCCCTTATGCAAAAATTTGGAAGTGGGGGGAAAAGTTCCTTTTATTGATGTATTTATTCTCAAAGGATCACGTGTGTGAGAGAGAGAAAAAAAGTGTTTATTTTAATCAATCCCAGAATATTTAAGCAGCTAAAATGGGTTTATTTTTCATGTTAAAAAGGGACATTTTGAAAACACTCCACGAAACAAAAAAAAAAAAACAAACAAAAAAAACCAACCCCAAATGCCTTGATCACAAAATAAATTATTTAGCTCTTATATAAACCCCGGCATGAAACGACAAACATTTTTGTCACTTTTGCAGAGCCCTGATTACGGTGCATTATGCTTTCTAACAGCTTTTCCCAGCATCATCACTAATGGATTTTATAACATGCTTTATAACAGGTTATTAAGGAATATGGCTATAGCTGGTAATCGCTGTATAATATGAATAAAGCATTTAAGAAACGGCCCCTTCATTTAAACTGTTAACTGGGAAAACTGTCGCCTTATAAATAACAGAAGTGAGAGGCAGTTCTGGGGAGGGCTTCCCGCTCCAGCCCCGCAAAAATGTCTCTCTGCACGTTCCTTCTTTTTTTTCTTTTTTTTTTTTTTTTTTTTTTTTTTTTTTTTTTTTTTTTTTTTTTTTTTTTTTTTTGCCAGTAAAACCCGTTCATTCATCATTATTCTTAAAACCTACTTTTGCGGCGGTGCCCACAAGAAGCGAATCCCTCGGGACTATTTTCTTTTATATGATGAGTCATTTATTTCATACAATGGTATCATAAATTTTGAAAAAGTTCAAGCGCGCTGTGCATGGGCCATTGCCAAGTAACCGTGTCATCTCGCGGCTGTGTTTACGGTCTCTCCTTCCCCACACCTCACTGTTTTGTCATCCCGTCACTGAATCATTTCGGGCTTGATCCTGCTCCCATTTAAGTCAATGGCAAAATTCCCATTGACGTCAATAGGAACAAGAAATGAGCTATCTGGGAGCCAGGTGATATATGGACGTGGATGTATATATCAAACCGCCGCCCGATGTGGAGTATCTAACTAATAATAAAAAATTACGGTCTGCTGTGATAGGAGGGGAATAGGAGGTGGGCTTGGGGAAGCGAGGAATAAAATTAACATTATAATTGGGCAGGTATTTATAAATCTGCATCCTGGAGGAGTTTTTAAATGGCTGTTAAAAATAAAAAATATCAACCCTCCCAGCTGAGAGACTGGGTGTGGGTTTCTGTGGAGCGTCTGCCCCGTCCCATCGGTGCTCCTTCATCCAGCATCCCTCATCCCGTACCCTGCATCCCACATCCCACAGCCTGCATCCAGCATCTCTCGTCCCGCATCCAGCATCTCTCGTCCCGCATCCAGCATCCCTCATCCAGCACCCTGCATCCCTCATCCTGCACCCCGCATCCCGCATCGCCCCGGCGAGTGCGTGTCAGTCCCGGCTCCGCAAGCAGGTGGCAGTGGCGACATTTCCCGAGGAGGTTTCTCAGCTGGAAATGTCCAAAGCGGGGAGAGGAGGGGGGAGAATAACCCTCGTCCAGGAACAAACACACCAAAATAAATAACAGCTCGAAACGTTAACTTCTTTCCCTCTATCAGATCATTGTTAACAGCTAATAAAATAGCAGTCTGCAGGGACGTGAGATATAACCAATACCCTAATAAAGAGAGTCAAAGAAAGGAAATGAGATCTGCTGGGTTTTTATACCACGCGAATGAAGTGATGGATCTGAAGGTTTGGACAATCGTTGCCGAAAAAATTAAAAACGGAGCCCGCGTGCGCTGGCTGAGCAGGGAGAGCCGGGCAGACCGCCTTTCCTCCTGGTATAACTGTTGGTTAATGTTTTTAAAAAGGGCCCATTAGCAAACGCCACATGTAAAATGATTCATGGGTGGAAACCCATATGAAAAAGTATTACGGGCTCTGCTCCTATATTGCGACGTAATTAATATCAATTGAATTAATCATAGTGAGTTAAGTGAAATGTTATTAAACAACGCACACGCGCAAACATCTCGGCATCCCCCTTCAGACAAAACGAAACGTTTTCAATATTTGCCTGCAGCTGACAACAATAAATCCTCTTAAATTTGCCTTCCAAGGTCAGCGAGTGCGGGAGATGCATGTATATGATTTTCTAGTTTACCTGCTAAGGAGAGAGAGGGGTCAGTAAATTATCCTCCCAATTCAGCCTAATTGAATAGCCCAGTGGACGTCAGGCTCGAAAGCGGGGGGAGCATGAGGACACACTTGACAACATATATCTGTCACCGGCGACGAGAAGGGACAGGTAAATGGAGTGACGGAGGGGAAAGATACACCGCCCGTATAATAACCACCGTGTGAGGAGAGGAACAAGTGTTAAAGGAAGAATAACAGAGCCACCCCTGCGATCTGCAAAGCAACTTCGCTCGTTTTTTTAATTAGTGGATCCTGTGGCTGACAAGGGAGAGCGAGATTGAAGACGCGCTGGAAGCTCATTACATATTCTCGTCCTGAAATGAGTGGCAAGAGGCGATGTTTTTAAGCAAACCCAGTTGTGTTTCTCTGGAGCAGGACAACTTCCAGGGTTTGCCAAATGGGCGAAGAATGACAGGTTGATGTTTTCGAGAAAAAATGGATTCCCACCGCAAATCCGTTAGAGCAGCCAAAGCAGCAGCCCAGGGATTACACAGTGTTTGCTCTTATGTGGGGCTTTTATGCCGAGGTTTGGAGGTTCTTTATATGAGAAGGCTTAATGGCATTAATCCCGTTTCACAGATAGAGAAAGCGAGGCAAAGCCATTTGCTCAAAATTACTCAGTTGAGACCAAGAACCGATTGCTCTGACGATTGCTCCTGAGCCTGAACCGATGGGATGAGCAGAGAGGAGCAGCCGGCAGATAAATATGGCGAGAAGCAGACTGACAAGTGAGGAGGGGAGACGAGGTATGCGTGGGAGACCTCCAAGTTGGGTTCACTTCACAAGTCTGACCCAACAACCTCCAAACGGTTGTACTAGACCTTGGAAAAAGTAATAGCACAGCGGTGGGAGAGGGATGGAGGAGGTGAAGCAAAGCTAGGAACTACAGAGCTAAGTATGCCGTGATGTTAACGCAGCGGTGCCGAAACATAACAAATACACCTCTCTTCTTAGAAGAGGGGCCAGGAAAAGTCGGGCAAGTCTTCAGAGACAAGCTGGTTTTCCGCAGCAGAGGCTCTTTAGTCGGGAGTTTTTCCTTACACTTAGCAGCTCCTGCCAGAGCAAATCAACACGCAGTGGAAATGTTAACAAGGTGCTCCTGGGAAAAGGGAGGGAAGGGAGAGGGACGTTGAACGTTGTCATCCAGCTTAATCAATGAGCAAACCACGGCAAAACGCGTTCCGCTCTCCTCTCAAACTCTCTGGCAGAGTTCAAACAGAAACCAGCAAACTTCGCTATGAATTGCGTTTTAAGCCACGAGAAAAGCCGTCTGCTCGCAGTACCGCACAGCTCGCTGCAAGGGAGCCCGTGAGCTTCGCGTCTATCACTGGAGGGTCCAAACGAATGTTCTGGTGAACAGCTGATGAAGCATCTTTTAGTTTGTGCCCTTCCCCAAACAGCATGGTCCCAAAAGAACGTTGGAAATTCTTGAAGACAAAGGGCAACCTTGAAGGGACATATTAGACTGTCGACATGCTAAACATCAAGACTGGGACATCAGAAAACTGCTGATGGGATAATAGGATGTTCTCACGTTTGCAGGTGATGCGGTCGGAAATCAAGCTGCAAAGTATCCTTGAACCCAAACCCCACCGGAAAGTCTCCCTGGCTGGCTACGGATCAGGTTAAAAGGGTGGGACCCCATCTTCCCGCCACCGCATCACTCTTTGTGAGCTGCTAGGGCTTCATCAGGGCATCCTGAAAGGCCACGCTGTTGAAGAAATCTCCGTCCTTAGCACTAGATCTCAACCTCAGGTGCTGGTTAAGAGTCTTGTCCATAAAACATGGCAACTCTTCCACCTGGCTGAGAGCAAGCCCTGGCACTGGCCTGATCCTCCCCGTCCTTCACAAGAGCTTCAGAGCAGCTCTTTGGATCAGTGTCTCTTGCCATCCCGAAGAAGTTCCCTGGAGAGGACGAGCAGCACCACAGCTCAGCACCTTTGGCTCTCGCTACCTTTAGAGTCCCAGCTCCTGAATTTTCAAGACTGCCTGAGGATCTTGGCCATCATTTAAGCAATGGTCTGGTGGCCATAGTTGAAAAGAAAGTTGGAAACAAACACTTCTCAGTTCCCTCAAGGACAAAAAGCCTGAGTATTAAGACAACCCACCCTTTTTAGTCCACGTCCACGTCCAGTGGCCTGCCTTGTGGTACCACGAGATCAGAACTGTGAGGTGGGGCACGACCATTACAGCTCACTTATGAAGTGGAAGAGGAAGCAGGGAGAGTCTTGTGGTTAAAATTCCGCATTAGGAGAAGAGCTGGTAACTGTGGCCACCCCGATGGATGTGAGTCTGAGGCTCAAGCTCCTCATAACCTGGGGCAGACCTGGGGACTTCCCTCTGCTTTTGGACTCTGCACGTGACCTGGGCAACGGGGACACAGGAATTGCCAAATCCACAGAATTTTATGGACAGTTTCCATTTACACGGTGCTTTGGAAGGACATTTTAAGACTCCACAAGGTACCACGGGAATACGCATGGTATTAGGCACTAGAGGAGACCAAGCGTCACTATTACCACCCTGGGACTTCCTTCTGTGTAATTCCAGTGTAGCCAGTCATTCAATTTTAATCATAACTAATGCAATGCCTTTTACAAGAAGAGGTCATGCTATATTCTAATCCATTTTGTAATTAAGCATAAATTTTCAAGAATCAATTGAACACAGCGATGAACTCCCAGTTTACCCAACGTCTCCGCTGCCAAAGGGTGTCCCTGCACAATTAACAGGCTTTAAAAGACCTGGCTAAAGGATGGGAAATGCTCCCAACCTCTGGCACGCGGTCTTATCTGGGAAACAATGTCAGGACTAAGGCAGCAGTGCCATAAAGATAAGGCGGAGAGGCAGGAGATGTTCTTCACGGAAATATTTAAGAATAGAGAAGAAGAATGATCTGACTTAGAACCGTGCAGGAAAGGGACGTCTTGACCCCTAAGAGGAAAATCTTGGGAGATGCTCGGAAGAGGCACTGTCAGAGCCTGAGCGTTATCTCCAGCTTTCATTTTGGGCATCTTCCAGTTCCTCCAGTTAACGCCCTTTCCACTGGCCAGAGCCAGGATGGACCCCATCCTGCCCATTCTGCCCATACTGGTGGGAGTGGTCCTTTCCATCAGCCAGTTTAAAGCACTGGGACTGTCCAGGCAGGGCCCGTGGTGGAAGGTATCCGCGGGGTCTGGCCGGCGAAGAGCTTTGCCTGATTTTGATGAAGTAGTGAAAGAAGCGTAATGAGCCCCTCAGGTCCGACTCTCTTCCCCGTCCAGGGGAAAATAATTTAGCCTGAGAACTTGAAATTGGAGTCGGGAAACGATGAGATGTCTCTGTCTGCAGTTGTGTTAATTTAAACTGGACTTTATTAGGCATGATTTTAAAATATAAACATTTTTAGCCGGAGCCAGGATTTTAAATGTACTAAACCGTCTGGCTGCAGGAGCTTGGACCGCTGCAGAAATTGCTGCCATTTGCAAAATTTGGACGCAGACGCTGGGATGCTTTCAAGCTTCTCCACCCCCCAGGATGAGCTCTGCATCCTGGCTCCAGCTCCACCACCTGCATCCGTCGCAGGCTCCACGCCCCGGCCGGCCCCCGCGCCGCTGTCGGCAGAGGGCAATGAAGGCCACGCAGAAAAACCCCGCGCCAGCACCACCCACCAGACAGAACGCAGGATTTTTTTCCATCCGAGCAGCCCCCAACTCCATCTCCTTCCCCAAACCTAGAGGCAGATTCCCCCCCCACTGACCCCCGCGCTTTTTCGCTGGTGTTTACACAGGGCAGAGCAAAGTCCCTCTTCCCATCCAAACGCTTGCTTTGCAGCGAACGCTCCTAAGCACAAGCCTCCCCAAACCCCCTCCCCGAGCTCAGGATCCGTCCCTCTATCCATTCATCAGC
>NW_010389681.1:1573-5348 GCF_000710305.1 Buceros rhinoceros silvestris | reverse complement strand
TTTGTCTTTCTCCCCCAAGCCAAGCTGACCCCTGTGTGTGCTTCAGGCCCTCGCCGCCGCCACGAGACCCGATGCAAATGCAGTTGCTAAGGAGAAAACATCGCTCTCCCCGCGTCCTCCTCAAAATACTAATTAAAAGGGAGCCCGCGCGCTCTCGCAGGGTACCAAAGCGATGCGAGGCAGTGAACTCCAGCAGCAGCGGGAACAGGCTGGAATGATTTGGTTTTGACCGCCGGATGACCTCCAGGGCTGCCCGGCCTGATGGACAGTCGGACCATTAGTCCTTTTAACACACATTCTTTCCCCGCAACGCAGACATCGCTCCGCTGGTTCGCGGAGAGAGAGAGCGAGCACCGTCTAAACCAGCCATGACCCTGCCCGCTGGGTGACGGGCCCTAAGGCGAGGGGGGATTGGTTGGGGGGAGGAAGGAAGGCGACAGCTCGCCTTTCACAAAGAGCCCCCCAAACCCCCAGCCTTCTCCCCACGCCTCAGAAAACCACGACACGCGGTGGCAGCCCCGGGAAAGGAGGGTCCGGAGCTCCGCATTCCCATCCCTGCGCCCCGCAACAAAAGGGAAGAGGCAAATCTCTCCTCTCTTTGTGTTTTCCCATGCTGGGCGGGTTTGGTTTTCTTTTATTCTAATCCAAATAAACCCTAACCATCCCTCCCGGTACTGTTCGGGAACAGCCGCGCTGCTCCGCGCTCTTTTTTCAGAGGAGTGAAATCCCGACTCCTTCTCCTTCCCCCTCTCCTGCCAAGGCATAATTTTTTCGTCTTATTATTCCAAGCAAAACGAGGCAAGAGCGACCGAGCCCCGCTGCTAATAGACCAGAACAGCCTATTAATCCAGAGCAAAATTAAGCAGCACAAAGGTTAGGGAAACGAGAGCCTCACTGGTTTTTAACCTCATCACTGAGGCCTGAGCCCAAAGCCTGCAGACAACAAGAGATTTTTCTACCGACTGCAGGAGATTTAGGTGCAGTCAAAGGCCTGGAGATAGCCAGAGGTGTTCTGTCCCAACAGAACCAGAATTTCAGCAATATCTTCCTTTTTCTGTCACCTTGTTGCAGGATTAAGAGCAAACTGCTAGTGCCCACAGCTGCCTCAGTTTCCCCAACTGATAAACGAGGATAATAATTAACCTTCTCCATCAGGTTTATCACAAAGCCCATCTATTAAGTGCTCCAAGACTACCAGGTGGAAGAGACTAGAACCCACACTTGCTACAAATACTGTTATTAAACATGTTTACTCTGTCTGGACCAGGAGCTTAAAAAGATGCTGAATTCTGCTGGCAAAATTAATAAACAACACAGTCCGCTTTGAGGGGGAAGGAGCAGTGTGGAGGGGGAGAAGGATTTTCTGCCCCCTGCCCCGAAGAGATGATTCATTCCATCTAAAAATAAAACGAGTAAATAAATAGAGATGCCGAACCCACAACACAGAGGGCCAAAAAAATAGAATAAAATAAAGCTTTTCATCTCCCTTTTCAGTGGCTGCAGCAGACAGAGCCCTGCCTGTCCCGAGCCGGGTTTAATCTCCCTCTTGGGATGACGGACAAGCTACGCTGAGCTAAACGGGGCAAGAGCTGCTTGACTTGCCCAACGCTGGCACTGGGGAGCCCGACGGCCACTGTCATAGCCCCAGCCCAGCCGGGGCAGAGGCAGCGGCGCCGGGGCAGAAACCTCTGGGCTTTCTCCTTTCTTGAGGTCTAAGCTCAAGAACAGGAACACAAGGGCTCAGCCTGTTTTGCCCCGTGCCAGGAGAGGACCAAACTGCAAGGGCTGAGCTGAGCCCCGTTTCCCCGCTGCAGTACGTGTCGTGAAGACCAGCAACACGGGGAGCGTTCTAATTCCTCTTGATGGGACGCAGAGAGAAACTTCAGCTGTCTCCAGCCTGCTCCATGTCCCGGAAAACCTTACAGGGGTCTTTAATTATTATTTTAAAGTCACTTCCCACAGTCCCTGACATTCTGCAGAGCGCGGGCTGTTTGTTTTCTCGCGCGCGGTGGCTGTACAGTAGAGCGTGCCTGACCCCGCACTCCGGCCAGAAGTGTGTCGAATGCTCCTTCAAGGTCACCTTTTCGCTGGAGTTTTCTGGGGTGACCCCAGAGTCCCATCTGCCCGAGGACTCACTCCTCCGGCATGTGGAAAATGCAGCTGGCCTGGCTCCAGGATGCCTCCTGCAAGAGCGACCCATCTGCATCTTTTCTGCTTTATCCCACTTTGTGCTATGGCAGATTTCCCCCTTCTCCCTCTCTACAAGCTCAAAAATTAACTCTTTCTCCCCAGGCGGAGGACTCAGCTTAAGCAAAATGAACTCGGCGTTAGGAGCAAGTTTAGGCTGACTCGAACCCTCACAAATCTGCAGGAATTCTAAATTATACTCAAAATTTAGTTTTGTAGTGGTAAAGAAAATAACCCAGCCCTTCATTCCCTTCCTCTCCCAGGAGGGTTTACCCATCTCATCCCACCCCCAGTTCAGCAGCTGGCAGAGCTGCCGCTGCAATGGGGACAGGAAGATGCTGCTGCTATTGCTTAAGGGACAAACTGGGAACGGAGAGTTGCCTGATTGCAGCGATTACTGGTAAACTACAGCCAGGAGGGGTTTAGGCAAAAGATGAGCTGGGGGTGGGGGTGGGCTGTACCGTGGAAGAGCGCTTTTCCACTCTGACAAAAACACCAGCGTGCCTCGATTCTTTGGGGAATCTCCATAACGGTGAATTAGTGGGTGAAGATCTCCAGAGCACGACCTGGGGGATGCTCAAGCCCGGGAGTGTTCCAGCACCAGCCCCTGCTTGGGTTTACACCCCTTGGAGTAATTAGCTAAATATGTGCAGCAGCAAACTGCAGAGAAATCCTCAACCACAAGTTGAGAGTTGATGGGCACAAGGTGGTGGCATTTGGTGACCAGCTGCTGTTTAAAATTGGCTTTAAAAAAAGGAAGAAAACGGCAAAATGAAGCCGCGTTGGCTTCAGCAGCTCTTTGCCCATCCCGTAGTTTGGGGATTTCCCTCCCGCCTTCCCAGGAATCGCAGGAGAGCCCAAGGAACAAGGATTGGCATTCAGAGACGTTTGGCCACGCTCGTGAAATTCCTGGTTTTCTGCTTCATTTAGATGAGTAACATTTAAAAACAAACTCTGGCCCCCATGGCTGGTACCCACAAAGCTGCCCTTGCAGCGCGGGGCGGTGGCATTTGCCCCTCCGCGGGCCGAGCACACCTGAGAGGGGCAGAAAACCTCCCGTTTGTTTATTTTAACAGGACTAGAGCTACGCTTTACCACGAAGGCACAGAATCCGACTCCACATTACCTGGGAGTGAGGATCCAACACCCACAGGCACCTCCGAGAAATCCCAACTTTCGTGAACAAATTACAGCCGAGCTTTGGCTCCCGCAGGCTAAACCGCGTAATAACCCGAGAATTAACTCCGCTGCCTTTGCAGGATTAACGTCGTACCATGGGCTGATAATTAAAAGAATCCTGATATAGACTCTGCCAAAAATTAATTAATAAAGAGAGAAATAACGCTGCAACATTCGATCTGCGGGTCTGATGCTCCGGCTCGCACAGTTAAACAAATCTCTTCTGCTCGCCCAGAACCTGGCGCTGAAGGGATGTAAAATCTCGAGGCAGGGCAGCCAGCGTGGCTGCGCTACAAAAGCAGAGCTTTTCTCTCCCCATTAGGCTCTGCCACTGGAAATGCGAGGCAGCTGCTCTGCTTCGCTCGACCTCGCGCCTTCCCCCCTCCCCAACAGCCCATCGCTCCCTCCT
>NW_010389681.1:597-1450 GCF_000710305.1 Buceros rhinoceros silvestris | reverse complement strand
CCTGCCCCAACAGCCCATCGCCCCCTCCTCGCTCTTTATTTTTAAACTTCAAGTTTTTGCAATCAGGAAAAAAAAACGGCAGCCATTAGAAACACTAGTTAGGGACTTAGTCCAAAATCAATTTTAATTAAAACCACGCCGCTTTACCGGGGAACACGGTCGTTTTTAGCGTCGCTGTTGGCCAGCCGATCTGCGCAGCCCGGCCACCATTGATATGCAAGGAAGGACCTTCCACCAGGAACAAGCCTGGTTGTTAATGGGGGGCTGGATGTGAAGCCCTGGGGGTCGAGGGAACCCTCCTCTGGCCATCAGCTGCCTCCAGACGATGTTAGGGTCACGGCACCTAACGACTGGGTGTCGTTTGTTGTGGGGAGGGGGGTGACAAGGGGCCGGCGAGGCGGGCGTGGGGGTAAATCCTCTGTAAAGACGATCGCCGTGGTTTTATGGCGCTGCTGTGACCCAGAGTCAGTTGGTCACATGCAGCCGGTGCCCATTACCAAATCAATAAGCATTAAATCAACCTCATTTTCTACTATTTAAATTAACTATAACTGTTTTAATTGCAGATTCATAGCCTGCAAACTGCTTATTACGCTTTACATTATAGCTGAGATTTGCTTGCACGTTACAGACCATTGAGAGCACTCCACAAACCCAGCCCTGCTGAAACCTTCCCCCCCCAGCCCAGCCTTCAGTACAGGAGGAGACCCATTAGACCCCGGGAAGGGGAGGGAGGGCTGGGAACACACAGCGTGGGAGCTGGGCACAGGGAACGGTCACCGCAGACCGTGGCAGGAGGCAAGAAATGAAGGAGCTTGTTCTTGCTCCCACGGAAGACGCTGCTTTGCCCGGG
>NW_010389681.1:0-362 GCF_000710305.1 Buceros rhinoceros silvestris | reverse complement strand
GTCTGGGTGGCGAGAGGGGATGAGACACCCCAAAGGGACAGAGGAGAGCTGGGGCTGTCCCCGAGGTGGGGCTTCAGGGCCAGATCCTGCACGTGCCTTGTGGCACCCGGCAGGACCGAGCCCCACTGCTCGATGGGCAGCAGCACTGCGAGGTTTGGGGCTTTGCCGCATGAAGGTGCCCCTCACCACACTTCTCCCTGACCTCCAGATTGTTCTCCAGCAAAACACGAACATGTTCAATTAAAATTAAAAAAGAAAAATTCAAAATGCCTTCTTGTCATTAAGGCAGAAGCTCTTTAAACAACCCTTAGAAGTTCTTCTCTCTCCAAGGGAGCGCGCGCCCTGGTTTTGGCCCTGGACAC
>NW_010389680.1:14930-15888 GCF_000710305.1 Buceros rhinoceros silvestris | reverse complement strand
CGGCCCCTCCTGCCCCCCCGCACCGGGCATCCCGCAAGCCCTGATGTCCCCCTGTCCCCATGTCCCGTGCACTTTGCCGGCACCTCTGTACGCGCCTGCATGAGCTACGGGGACCCGAGCGGCCGGCGCACCGCTTGGACAGACCCCGACGACACGCTGATCCTTCCGTGCCTGGGCGCTGCCTGGATGGACCATGTATCTGCGGGACTCTTTCTTCCTCGTAGCACCCGGTCCCTGAGCAGATGGACCAAGGGCATGGGGATCTGATCTCCCCATATAGAATCGTGGAGTGGTCTGGGTTGGAAGGGACCTTAAAGATCATCTAGTTCCAATCCCACCTGCCACGGGCAGGGACACCTTCCACTAGACCAGGTTGCTCAAAGCCCCATCCAACCTGGCCATGAACACCTCCAGGGATGGGGCACCCACAACTTCTCTGGGGAACCTGTGCCAGCGTCTCAATGGAAAGCATAGAATTTCTTCCTTACATTTAACCTAAGTCTACCCTCTTCTAGTTTGAAACTTACTTCTTGTCCTGTCACTACAGTCTCTGGTAAAAAGTCTGTCCCCATCTTTCCTGTAAGCCCCCTTTAAGTACTGACAGGCCTTAGGCCTTCTCTTCTCGAGGCTGTTCAACCCCAACTCTCTCGCAGCAGACGTATTTGATCCCTTCGATTATTTTTGCGGCATCCTCTGGCCAGCTCCAACAGGTCCAGGTGCTTCTTGTGCTGAGGACTCACTCCTCTCATCAGAGAGGAGCAGAGCATCAGAATCACCTCCCTTGACCTGCTGGCCACGCTTGTTTTGATGCAGCCCAGGATGCAATTGTCTTTCCGTGCTGCAAGTGCACATTGTCATCTTGTGCCCAGCTTTTCATCCTCCAGTACCACCAAGTCCTTCTCTGCAGGTCTGTTCTCAATCCCATCATTCCCCAGCCTGTGTCTGCTTGGGATTGCCC
>NW_010389680.1:3314-14783 GCF_000710305.1 Buceros rhinoceros silvestris | reverse complement strand
AACTTCATGAAGTGTGCATGCCCTCGCCCCACACCCTCACACCTCCCACCCCTAAGCCTGCCCAAGGACTCTCTGGACAGCACCCCATCCCTCCAGCCCCATCCCATATGGAGTGGTGGGTCTAGTTCCCCCACACAAGCAGCTGCTGCAAGGGTGGTCCCCACTGGTACAGGCTTGGATCTCTCCTCACAGCCGTCACCAGGCTGGATGGATGCTGCGGGTGTGGGGCTCTGATTCTCCTCGTGCACCTGCCTCTGCCTGGAGGGTGTCCCTGGGGCTGTGAGGTCTGTCCTCCACAGAAGCAGGGAAGAGCAGCCTCTCAGTGACCATACACCCAGTGCCTGTTTCAACCCTTCTCATTGCTCCCTTCCTGGAGCTTTTCCCTGGCTTCCTCGTGCTTCCTGCTGCTCACCAAGGCCTTTTCCACACTCCAAGGCAGATCTGTCCTGTCCTTCCTGCGCGGGTACTCTCTTCAGCTGGATCTGACCTTAATCTGTCCCACACATTTCGCTGCTGCTCCCCTTGACATCCACCTGACTGTGCTGGCTCAGCCCTGCCCCAGCCACCTCCCCAGGCACTGCCACAACCCTCCTGTGCTGCCCTGCCGCTGCAGCTACCCTGCCACTGCTTTGCCCCAGCTGTTTCCCTGTGCAGCACAGCTGGCTCCGTATATCCTGCACCACTCAAGCTGCTTTCCCTCCTGGGAAAACCAGCCCCATGGAGTGTCTCCTGGTGTGGCATTTGCTGGCTAGTGTTTGGCTCCAGGTGCCACCAAGTGCAGTGTAAACACGTTTGGACCACGAGCCTTGGGTTTTATTTCTTGTCTCAGAAGGGAGAATAGCCCTATGAACCAAAGCAGGTGAACGGAGCCTCCGACTTCTTTGCAGTGGGAGCAGCCCCTGTGTGCCCTCCCCTCCCCCGAAGTATTCGGTTTTCTGCTTTTCCAGGTCTACAGAAGGGACAAGTTTCCTGTGTGTGGTGAGGCTGAGCCTGGGGACCGGGCTCTGCCAATCTCTATCTCGTGGGGTCTGCGCCGTGCCTGAACAAATACTGCTCCAGCCTGGTGCCTCCGCCTGCCAGGGTGATTGATGGTGTGTGCCAGGGAGGCTGCTGCAGCCGTGGGGAACCGTGCTGTGCAACAGGCCATCTTCTCGGTCTTCCTGAGCCTCCCACTGACAATAGCCCAACAGAATGACAGGAGCAGCTACAAGGGCTTCCTATGATGGTCATGGAGAAGATGGGCTGGTGTTTGCATGTGGAGATGGGAGGCTGCAAGCACTGCCCTTTCGCCACCATGGCCAGCTGCAGCTGCTCGGATGGCAGTGGGTGCCTTTCCTGCCTGCCCATGTTCAGCCCTGGTACTGGAAATCTGAGCACCCTGCTGCACCCACAGCCTGGTGACCAGCTCCTCAGCGGTGTAGGCAGCTGCTCAGAGGAGCAAAGCCAGCTTAGCTGGGGCCAGAAGAAAAACTAAAGCTGCTTGTCCCTTTCCCTTGAGTATATGTGAGCAGCTGTCCCCTGAGAGTCAGGGCACTGCAGCAGAGATGGGGAGTCCTGGCAAGCCATCTTGCAGAGAGAAACTCAGGATCAGCCCCTGTTCAGGGCTCCTGCTGCTTACAAGTGACTGGGTTTACATCCAATTAAGTTGTAACGGATAAATTAAAGCCCTGGAGATGGCCCTGGCTGTGGAAATTGCTGCTGCAGGATTTACAGTCCCTTCTCTTGTAAGAGCCGGTAGTTGTACTATGCTATTTCCACCACATTCTGTTCCTGCCTTGCACATCAGCAATGAGCTGAGACATCACTAAAGGTCCCCTGTGCCCCAAATCCCTCCCTGCTGCCTTGCACCACCTGGGCAGCCGGGTGCAGAGCTGGGCTGGGCTGAGCCTGCAGCAAACCCTGAATTAAGCTCTTCAAGCCCTTTGAGGAAGAGCAGAAAGGAGGTCTCCCTGCCTGTGCTCTGCTCATGTGGAGCTGCAGAGGGGCTTTGTCCTCTTTGTCTTTCTCTGCCTGGGCTTTGCACCTTCTGCTTCTTATGGAGAGAGGTTCAGGGAATAACAAACAACCCCCTGGCTGCTGGGGATGGTGCATTGCCCAGGCAGAGCAGAGGAAAGAGCCTTCAAACAGCCCAGGGAGGCTGCAGCTAGAGAGGTGCAGGGGCTGGCTGTGTCCTGTAAGGATCCAGGCACACCGTAACCGTGGGGTGGCCAGGCTGCGGGCAGAGTAGGGAGGGATGCAGAGGGGCTTATGCAGGGGGCTTCCACGCAGAAAGCCTGGAGCTCACTGCACCCTCACCTCTATTCCATACCAGCATCTGCGGCACCAAGTCCTTGCAGCACAGCTCTGGTTGGGCTCAGCCAATAGTAACCCACCCTGACTGAAGGCCTGGCTTGCTCAGAACACTGGAGCCAGAACTGGAGCAGTCCACTGCTCTACACCCATGTGCGAGAGCCCATCTGTACCCGAGACTTCTCTGCAAACGCTCAGGAAAACCAGTGACTTCTGGTGCCATGGGTCCAGGGATGGCTGCGGGGAGTGAGTGTGTGAAGCTGTGCCAGAGCAGGCACAAGGCTTTGTGGCAGGAGAGATTTCCAGCCTGGAGGGGCTGTGCAGACCCAGAAGTGAGCAGGACTAAGAGACTAGACTCAAATTACTCCCTTTGCTGCTTCCTCCTAGAATATGTGTGCAGCCTCTTGGTCCTAAGTGTCCTCTTTCCTTCTGTCCCCTGACCACATCTCTTCTTCTCCCACATTATCACTCATTGCCCAACAGATCTCTGCACCTGCCCCTGTCCTGTTGGGCTGGTCCCTGACAAACACCTCCCTCATCTGTCCCATAGCAACCAGAAGAGGGGAGCACAGCAGGGCCTGTTAACAACCTGCTGGGAGTGCGAGGAGCCCAGAGTAAGTGGGAGAAGATCCCCGCTCCAGTGGTTCGTGTGCAGCCTGCTTATGCCCAGCAGCACCCAGTACAGATGACGCAGCGAGACTGCATTTCCCAGTGTTCTGTGTGCTGCTGAGCTCGGTGAGTGCAGCCCAGCACCATGGCTGCAAACTGCAGCAGCCCACATCCAGCTGCTAGTAGGGACTGTTATTGTCCCTGCTGTATAAACACATTGCTGTCCCTCGCCCATTCCCTCCCTGGCACTCCAGCGGCAAAGCCAGTGGGGGTTCTCTGCAGCGGAAGGGCTCCAAACAGTTGTTTTGTTATCAGTTCACTTCCAGCAGAGTCAGCACAGCACCTGGCAGCATTTGCTCATTGCCTCCTGTAGCTCCTGTCGATGCTTCTCATGCCTGGGTGTTGGTACCATGGCATCTGTGGAGGTAGCATCCGCATCCTCTGTCTTTCAGAGGGGGACAATGATTTCAGCTCCCTGCTCTGCTTCTTCTCAGACAAGCCCCTACCAGGGTGTACAGTGGGGTGGCAGGGGCTTGAGCAGCCGATGCCTGAACCCAGCTGAGTGTGCGCCTGCTGGAAGCCCTGTGGAATGTGAATGTGGAAACACTGAGAACACTAATAATACAAACCCGGGGCTGGACCAGCCGATGCCTGAACCCAGCTGAGTGTGCGCCTGCTGGAAGCCCTGTGGAATGTGAATGTGGAAACACTGAGAACACTAATAATACAAACCCAACCACCCCCTCTGAAAAGGAGGGGCAGGCAGCTCTGATCGTGTCTGCACCACCTGTGACCCATGGTGATATGACAGCCACGTGAGCACAACTGTCTTTCAAGACTGGGATCTTTACCCGGTGTACAAAAAACAATCAACACACAGAGTCGAGGTACTTGTTTTATTGCAGTTCTGCACAGAAAAGGACACTAGGCAATAATTCACAGAGACAGCACAAGAGAAACAAGCCGAGTCTTTCATGCAAAACAATAACAAAGAGAAACTACAGTAAAGGGAATGATTGGTTAGTCATTCTGCACTCCTAACTTCACATATGAAATCAGAAATATACCATTTTCTTATCTCGAGGCTCCTGTTGTCTTTGTTTGAGATTAGGTGCCACCACCTAACGCGTATGTGTCCCTCCCCCCACCCCCAACCCGTTACCTATCCCAGTCCTATGCTCCCTCCCCCTCCCAAACAACTATATAAGCCCACCAAAACTGGAATCTTCATGACTGTCAACCCTTTTCTTCTGATAACACAACTACATCCTTGCAGTGAACCTTCACTGCAGAGTCATCAGGAGCTGGTCACTTCATGCCAAACAGACAGGGGCAATGCTACCTCCTCTGGCATCTACCACCTTGCTTATCTCCTAGTGCCTGCCATGATCTCATCCTCCAAGGCTGCCTAGCAGGTAACAAGCCTGCTCCTTGTCCCCTTGACCTTGCCCTGGGAAATGGGGCTCTCAGCAGCTCCACCCTCATCCCAGGAGGCTGTACTACCCTTACTCCATCTCCTGCATCTTACCAGGCTATTAGCAAGCAGTCCCTGCAGCGCTTGTGGTTCTACCAGACGTCAGCCAGGGGCAGAGACGCCAAGAACCTGGACTGGCTGCAGTGGTAGGACAAGTGGCACCACATCAGAGCAGGTCCAGGGCTGGCCTTGGCTGAACTGGTGGGAGCAGCCTTGTGACCTGTGGCACCAGCTGCAGGACAGCAGGGCGGAAAGCGCTCAGTGGGTTTTGGTCTACAGCTTTGGGGAAGAGCCTTCACCTGTGGTTTACCGCTGCTCTTTGATCTGCTTGACACTGCAGGGAGGAACTCAGAAGCAGCACAGCAACATGGAGGGAAAGGCCAGTGTAAGCACACAGAGCTCAGCACAGTGTCTGCCGGTGACCCTACAGAATAAACGCACACAGTCCACCCCAGAGACTCCGCATTAACAAAGCATCATCCTCAGCCTTGCCCCGGCTTCCTTATCCATCCCAGAACTGACAAAAAGAAAATATTCTGGAGGAAAGAAATGCATGAGGCTGGAGAATCATTTCCCTGGGAGCTCTGAGCTTCTGTTCAGGAAGGGTGCATCCCACCTGGCCACGGCAGCATGGGTGAGACAAATATTCCCAGCCCCTTCTGCTCCCCTGTGGAGCCCTACTTATTCTCCCAGATGCCCGAGCAAGAAGCAGGTGCTGCAAGGGGCTCCCCTCCCTTGAGCCAGTGCTCACTCAGGCTACACCTCTCTGCGTAACTCCTTGGCCTGAGCATGGTCCTGAAATAATCCACACCACTCGGTTGGTTCCCTGACACAAATCTGGCCTGTGCTAAATAGGACAGGTTCAAGGGAGGCCACGGGCCAGTAGGAGGCATGGGCACAGCCACTTCCAGGCAGAGAAGAGAGTTGAGCTGTGGGCCTCCTGCAGTTGCTGCCTTCAGCTTCCACAGGAACAGCGTGACTGTGGTGGGCTCTGGATGTCCATGGGATCCTGGAGGTCACTGAGGCCACAGCCGTGTGGGGACAGTGATGCTCTGTCCAAGTGTCAGAGGAGCTGAAAAGCAGAGCATCGGTTCTCCACGCACCAGCAATATCGCGAGCTTTCTGTGACTGGGGGCACATTCCAGTCCTTTCCCTTGTCCCCATGCCCTGTCCAGGCCCTGTACAGGAGCAGCAGGCTGAGGCAGCACAGTCTGGAGCGTGGCCCAGCATGGGGAGGGAAGGCAGCTGTGCTGTCTTCGCTGTAGAAATTGCCATCGCACTGCTGCTTGCAGCAGATTCAATCAAATCTCTGTATTGCTTCTCCTGGCTGTTGAAAAGCTTATCAGGCTTAGTGAGCTCCGTGAGCAACGCTGGCAGCCTTTCTCATCTCCTCCCCTCTCTCATAAGTCAAGGCACCCTGACCTTCAAAGAAGTGCGTCGGTGCTCTCCATGGAGCCTTGGCTGAAAAGCTTTCCTGCACCCTTGTGTACATGGACAAGTCTGGTACAGACAGGGTGTGGCATGGGGTCTGCCATGAAGACAAGGACAAGGAAAGGAGGTGTGGTGGTGTTATATGTGTGGACATCTCTACAAAACAACGGAGCTAGGGAGCAGGGCTGTCCACACACAGCAGCCTTGTACCCGATGATGGGTAAATAATCAGGAAGAATGGGTAGGTTCTACTCAGGTATGTTTGTGGAGGCTGACAGTCCTAGGCCAGCAGCAGTAGAAGTAAACATTACCTGAGCCAGGACAAGAGGTGGTAATGCCACATTGACCTGGGATCTCTGCTGGCTCCAGTGAAAGGTAGAGCTGAGATGAACGGGGCAGGGCTTTGATCCTGCTGTGCCCTGCACACTGGAGCACTGTTCCTAGGCAGCACCTGCATGCCACCACAGCACATTAATATCTTTGATCACTGTGGCCTAATTTCTGTCCACCTCTGTCATGGGCGGCTGGTCACCCCGCCCTACTGAGCCCTTGTTCTACAGTGGCTGATTGCACCAGCACTGGACAAACTGGTCTCCTGAGGTAATTACAGCCAAGAGAGAGGTGATGCTGCAGGTTGTGGGTGAGCTAAGTGTGTCACCACCAGTCTAGCACCTGGGACGTAACTCACACCATGATGCATGGCAAGTTCTTCCTCATGCATCTTCCTCCCTGGCAGGAGTGAAGCAGCATCTACCCTCCCTCCCCACTGCCTCCTGCCTGGAAACCTGCCTCCTCAGCCTGCTTGTCTCACACCTCTGGGCTTCGTGGAATTTCTGTTGGCCAAGGGAGAACAGGCCAGGCTAAGCAGAGATTCACCATGGGAGACTGTTGCATGAGATGGGACCTTCCCTTTGTCACCAGGTCAGCTGTAGCACTGTTGTAGGTCTGCTCAGGATCTTCTTCTTGGCTTGATCCTGGGCTGGAAATGCATGCGACTGTATGCCTGTATTTATACAATAAAGGGCAGCTGCTCTCTGAGCTCTGGGCACTGTACCATCCCTGCCACTTGCACTGACTTACCAGGATGCGGTGCCCTCCTTCATCCTCCATCCTCCTTCACCTCCACCTGTTTGTGGGGAACAGTGTCCCAGCTCGATAAGATTTGGTCAGAGGCTGAAGGCTGGGAAAACCAGCAGGCTCCCAGTGTGTTCTGCAGGGCCAAATGCTGAGGAAAGGGCTAGCAAGGCACCAGGCCAGATCTTGGCTTTCTGATGCTCCATGTGAGAGGGAAGCTGCTTTGGGGAAGCATTGTGCCTTACTGATGGCAACTGCATGGCCAGAACATGTACAGGTATCCTGAGATGCGTCAGACAGGAGCTGTGCCAGCTCAGGGTCACCCTGGCAGCAGTGATGCACCCTCCAAGGTATCACTGGTGCAGCACTAGTCAGGATGATGGGGCTGTGCAGCCCCTAGAAGACCACTTAACGCCACCAACTGCACCACCTTCCCCCTCCGCCAGGCCACTGGCTCCATTTCAGAGGGGAAACAGCTGTTTGGCTTTTTCTTCCCTATTCATCTGGTTCCTTCTGGGCTCAGGATATTTGGGGCACTTCTCTGTTCCCAGCGACCCTGGGTGGCATAGGCGGTTCCTCAGGATTTGCTTTCCTTTGGAAGCTGTATAGGCTGAGAACCGAAAAGGGGAAATACCAAGCCCTTTAAAACCTGTGTATGGAAGGAGACACTCCTGACTCCACCAAACATATGCACTCCATCAGCTGCTTATGAAAGAGAGCTGTGACGTGTGGGGCCAGCACATAGGGCTGGGTGGAACATTTGAACAGGAGCAACGCAGAGAGGTTTGTGCAGTCAGAGAAGTGCAGGGTAAAGAGTTCATCTAGGAGCTAGATACCTGCTCTGAGAAAGACCACGGGCACAATATGCCACCCTTGCCAGAGGGCAGATGGGTGGGTGTGGATGTGAAACACAGGGCAGAAAGAGCAGGTCAGAACTATTGGTCACAGTGCAGAGAGCCTGCCCTGAAAGCAGCGCCTTCAGGTATCATGGTTTGGAGGGAACTAGTCTGACCTGAGACGCTGCTCCAAATCTTACAATTCCAAGCATCGGGGTTTAGCCAGGTTCCCTGTCCAAGAACCCGGGTGGGACGTGCTGATGATGGCTCTGGGGATGGGAGCAGGAACGGATGGACCAGGTGTGGAACTGTTCAGAGGTCAGAGCTGGAAACCCCGTTTCTGAGCACATCTTCCTCAAACCAAAATGCAGCATCCCACACATTTCCAGCCTTACTCCACCCCGCTCCCAGCTGTGAAATGCTTATGTCCAATTTTGTGGGCTAAAAATATCTTTCTGGGCAGTCAGCAAGTGTGCAGCCAGATGGGAGGGTGTTGCAGTCTGAGAGCAAAGGGCAGTGACGGTGTATTCGGGGTATGTGTGGGCAGCAGCATGAGACCAGACAGGCCTGGGAGACCAGATGCCCCTGGGTACAGGGGTGCGGGCATGGGCTGTATGTCACCTCAGAGAAACACGCATCAAGGCAGCAGTGCCAGGGCAGAGAGTCTTGGGTTGCTTGGGTCCATGCTTCTGGGCAGAGGGACATGGCAGGGGGGCATGCACATACAGACTCAGAAAGGTGGAAAGCAGGTAGCAGGTCCTTCCTCCTCCCCTGGAAAGAGGTTGCTGTAGCAGTAAGAGCAGATGGGAAGGAGGGATGGTTATCCAGACCCTAGCACCCAGGAGTACCTTCCTGGGACCCTGTCCCCTGCCAGACTGTCCCTTGTCACGTCTCTGCTCTCAGCCGTCTTGTCCGAGGGGAGGCCAGGCCACGGGCAGACCTGGCAGCATCTTTAGCTGCCTTGGGAGCAGAGACGACAGCCTTGGGTGGCCATTGCCACAAGAGGGAGTTCCTGCTCCTGCTGCTGCCGCCAACTGGGTCACATCAAAGATGCCCCAATGCCACCCCTCTCTCAGGTCAGCACAGCTCCCTGCAGACTTCCGAGGTATTTTGCTGGGCCCAGGGCAGACTGTGATAACCCATTATGACCAGGCTGTCATCCTGGAGAGTTCCCCCTGCACCCTGGCCCTACCAGGGCTTCCCTTAACCTCCTTCTGCCCATAGGTCTAGAATCCTACCCCCAGCTCTGAGGGAAATGTGCTGTAGGGGACTGGAAACTCTGGGTTTTACTGTCACCTTGGGGAAGGGCCTGGAGGGTTCCCAAGTTCAGGGGACACTGGCCTTTGTCCCCACTGATGACACTGCAAGATCCCTGAGTGGAAGAAGGTTCAGGGCTGGTGGAGCTGGGAAGGTTGCTGGAAGGTTGAGGAAGACCCCACAGCAGGGCTCAGGGCTGGGCTTTAGCTGGCATCTTGTGGGCATTTTCCAGCTCTCCCTGCCAGAAGAGACCCTGGGCTCTGGCAGCACAGGCTGCAGCCCTGACCAAGGCAGTCGGGAAGAGAAGTCAGCAGCATGTGGAGACCCACCCTCCCAGCTCACACGACATCAAGCACTGGTGCTGTGTGGGGAATCAACTCCTGCCTGGCCATCCTGGGGCTGGATCTGACTGGGTTACCCTCCCCAAGCCTGATCCTGACCCACCACCAATGGGATGACATCCCAGCTGGCCTCAGCCCACACTCATCGCCACATCCGAGTCTGATGATCTATAGGTACATCTCACACCGAGCTCCTTCAAGGATAGGTATATGTGGTAGGAGTGGGGATAAACCCCAAATACATTTTGGTTACTTGTGAGGTCTGACACAGCAACAGACTTTCCTGCAGGAGAATGTGGTGGACATGTTAGCAATGCCTTCCACAAAGCCTGATCCTCAAAAGCCACAGCTACTTCTCCTTTTCTTGCTTGTTTGAGGATGGTTTTGAGCCCCAAATATCCTTCCCTATTGAAGAAAAACTGATTGTAAATTGCAGATATTTTGGGTTCTTTGCTCTTCAGTCTGAAGGTGTGAATCCTGTTAGTTCGCTGATGATGGAACTGGATCTTCAGGGAACAGCCCATCAATCATGTTTACAATGACCAAATCAATGGTCTTGGGGCCGCAGCCCCACTGAGTAGAAGATATGTGGCTGGCTGGCTTTATTATATGCAAAATGTAAACATCTGCTGCATGGTATAGCAGGAAATCTGTATTAGAAAGCGTCTAAGAAGTGTTGAGATGGCTTTGTGAGACTCATTCCTACTGCAAGAGTTGGAGCAGTGTATGCAGAGTGTGAGCAGGTCACACTTGATGTGCTCTTGGAAGTGCAGTGAGTGGTCTTGCCTCTCATTGATCATGCCATGCCGAGTTTGGATTCATGATTTGCTGCGTAACTTGACAATTCCTTGGAAACCTTCTCTCATTTGAACTCTGATATGTGGTTCCCAGTGAAGTAAGGCATGGCCAGCTGAAGCAGCAGCTCTAATGTTGGACTGCGTAAGAGCTAGTCATATGACTGAGTGCACCGGCTTTCAGTATTTCTTCAGCATTTTTCTAGTGTGTGTTACACACCGAGACAACAAATCTCAAAAAACGGTAGATATGTAAGGATGGAGAGGCCAAACACAGATTGCTGGGCCCCAGTGCGTTTCAGGATAAAGGAAAAGAAACACATCAGCTGCAAGAGGAAGTCTCTTGCACCACATGTGCATTTTGGCTTTTCCTTTCACTGTTTTTGATTCTTTTGTATGGCAAAGAGAGGCGGGTAGAGTGTCTACATCTAATGCTGGGGTTTTATGAGGACATTACCCAGAGAGTGCTGGCCGTTCTCCTGGGTGCTGGCATCTTTGCTGGCTGCACAGGGACAAAAAAAAAAAAAAAACCAAACTGGTTCCCAAAGCCCAGAGAATTTTTGAGGAAACAGGGAGGACATGAGTTGGTGGTGCTGTTCCTCTTGCTGCAAACTTGCTAGAAGACTAACCCCAGTCATCTCACAAGTATGTGATACAGCTGGGCTTGGTGTACTGATGTTCCTGAATGGGTCTTAGGAGACATCTAAGAAAATCCTCAGTGTGACTGCTCTGCTGGAGTAATGCAGATAGACACACCGGGCGCTATCCTGCAGTGCTGAGAAGGGTGGTTCCTGTGACAGGATCTGTCATGGAACTCTGGGCCAGCCAGTCCCAGCTGTGTGGTGAAGAGCATCCTGGTGCTTCTAGAACACTTATTGTGTTGGACCATAGAGCAATCATGCTCCTCTGTCCAGGCTGTATCAACCATAGAGTTGAAAGAGAAGCTGCCCAGGAGAGCTGCAACAGCACGGGGAGCCAGGAATCTTGGAAGCTTAAGGGCATGCAACAGTGTGAGAGCTGGAAAGGGGCTGAGAGAAGAGCTTGGTGGTAGCATCTTCAGGGACAGGAGACTGGAGGAGAGTGAGTGAGCCAGCCTTGGGGTAATGGCCCAAAATGAGGAGTTGCCAGGGAATTGCCTGATAGACCCAAAGACTCTGCCTGACCTAGGCAGGAACAGGAATAAGTCTTCTCCACTCAGCTCCTGGAAGACCCTCTTACTCACAGTACTTTGTGCACTACCCATGTTGAGAGGCTTCACATCCTAGAAGGCATTGAGAAAGTGTAGCTCAGAGTAGGATAGCAGGAAAGGTTTGGAGAATAGAAGTGAGTCACATTTGGCTTGTTTCGGAGCTTGTCAGTCTGGC
>NW_010389680.1:0-3203 GCF_000710305.1 Buceros rhinoceros silvestris | reverse complement strand
ATTGGTGTGGTTCATCAGCAAGATTGTTGCAGCTGGGTCAGTTCAAGGTAGTAAGTAGAGAGATTTCAAGGCAAACATGTTGCATGATGAGAGGACCCTGAGTTGGGTTTGGGCAAGTGAACCAGGAGTGTTTTCCTTTACATCCACCACTGGAGCTTCAGGAAGAGAGGAGTGAGGCAGATGTAAGAAAGTTTTGGGGGTGTTTATGGGAACAGGGGCCTGAGGCAGCCAGCAAAAAGGATAGATCAAGGCACCCTGACAACTCCATCGAGCCTGGACCTGCTACCTGTAGACAGCAAAGAAAGGAGCAGCCCTGTGACCAGTGGGATGGTCTCTTTCCAAAGAGGAACCTTCTTTCATCACACTTGGTTTCCCCATGTGGCTGTTTCATTTCTGTTTCTGCATCTCTGCTGCACTGGGTGGCACAGATGCCTTTCCTGCGCAGCTCAGGCTGAGTCCTGCCTGGGGATTTTATGCCAGCATGACCCTGCGAGGGCTGGCTCTGGCCTTTCTTCTGATCCATGCCCCTCTACTGACTGCATGGGGCAGAAGGACCCTGATTCCAAGCATCAGTGGGGAAGGAAGCAGGTAAGAGGGAGTTGCACCTCTCTTACAGAAAAGGTGTTGCTGCTCCTCTACCTGCATATTTGCTATGTAGCTTTACCCTGTTCACCCCACAGTAGATGTGCTAGGGAGGACTGAAAATGGTGTCTGCATCAGTCCTGAGATACTCAGGCATCCATTGGGCTCTGGATGGGCAAAGCTCTCTTTGGTGTTGGAAGGCAACTAGTCTCAGTGTGCTGGGAAAGCCTCCAGAAGCATGGGAGCTGCTGTGTCCCTCTGGGGAGTGAGTAGGGTTCCTAGCAGCAGGTGTTCTTGTGGAGCAGAAGAACCAGAGCAATCAGAGCAGTGGTGGCCTTGCTGGGGCAGTCCAGGTGGGGAAGGTCATGGAGGTGGTTTTCAGCAAAGACATGGGGAGCAGTGAGATGAATTCCTGTGTTAGCAGGGACACCTGCTCTCTCGCGTAGTCACTGGGGTTGGGGGAGATGTAGTTTGGTGGGATTGTTCTTTAATAGCATTGTTCTGTTCTTTCTCCATGCCAGGAGGGCTAGGGGAACGTCCTAGGTCTCCACTGGGCATTTCCTATGGAGATTGTGAGCTCTCCTATAGAGATATGTGCTACGCCCTGCGATTGCCAGTACCTGTTGAAATTCCCACGGATCACAGCAGGAGCAGGAGCTCTTTGCACCAGGGTCTAGGGGGCCTGAGGTGTGAGTCATTCTCTCTGCAAGAAAACAGGAGCAGAAGTAGCTTACCAAGTCATCGGGTGTATCATGAGTCATGATACCCATCGCTGGTGGCTGGAAGGATGCTGCCCTTCCAGCAAAGGTCAGCTATCCAGGGCAGGATGGAGCTGTTCCCTCAACTCAGCAGCAGTTCCTATCCCATTCTCCTGCTCCCATAGTCCATCCCTGGCAAGCCCTACTGAGAGTCACAGCTCTCCCTTCCTTGGCCAGATGAGTCCCTGCTGGAGAAGGCTGTGTGATGGGCTTGGTAGAGGCATTGACTCTGAGCATCTGGGGGAGATTTCTTGCATCTGTGTCTGTGGAAGAGATGTGGGACGCTAAACTGAGGTTCTAACTGTTATCATCTACTGTGCTGCTAGTGTCTGCACCACTGAAGGAGGCTGTTGGAGTCTGGATTATTGGTAACCCCGCAGGGGTGAAATTTGCCTCCACATGCATCAAGAGGAAAGCCTGCTGCCAAGCCAAGCCCCTGCAAGGGCTTTTGCTGCAGTTGGAGCTCTTCAAGTATCATCAAGGAATCATGTCTGCCATACATGTGTGCTTTTTGACTTTCTCCCCACGTGTCATTGCCATTCAGGGATACATCTGAATGCTCAGGGAACATCTGAATGACTCACTTACATTTGCTAGACCAGATCGAGACAACAAAGGCTCTTGTTATTTGCTGACAGTGCCTATGGCCCAGTTTTGCTCACCTTCCTCTTCTCATTGAGGTCTGTACAAGACAGCCCTGTGTTTCCATTGCTCCCACTTGCTACGCTCCTTCTTGTGCCTTGGCCTTGCCAGCTATTTCCTCACTGGCTCTTCTTGTTGATTGCTACTCCCTTAGGAGGGTAACTTGCTGGTCACTGTGTCCTCTTGGATTGCCGGTCGTTATCAGCCTCCTGACTGAGCCAGGCTGTGCTCTTACTGTGTTCTCCTTCTGCGTAAACTTGTTTCTACCTAGTTTCAGATTGTGGAGCATCTCAGGGTCAGCCAGCCTTTGGGACCTGTTTCCTGACAAGTACCAATAGGAAAAAAATGTTCCACCTCACAGATGGAAACCTACTCTTTGAAGCGTGGTTTCCGCAGCAGAGGGATGTCCCTCCCACTGTCTCATGTTCCTGGTCAAAGATTGGTGCTGGGCAGGTAGCCTGGACTCTTCTGGGGTGGGAAGGATCTTGGATGTCACCCTGGGGCAGGAACGTGAAGGCATGTGTGCTGCTTCAGGGGGGTTTAATGATGGAAAGGGGAAGGTTTGTGACAGGGGTGCCTAGCTAGGCTTGGACCAAGTCAAGCATTTCAGGTCTGGTAAGGCTTTTGGCCGTCACAGTGAAGTGTGAGGGTGCTGGGAGGGATCCACCCGCATGGGAAGAAGATTCCTATCTGGACAACACACACGGTCTCAAAGGATGGGATGCTGGCCACTGTACTTTGCAGTAGAGGACCAGGGTGCAGGTTTGTGATGATGGCATGAAAACCTGCCACCAGATATGGGAAGTGTGGAGACGCTCCTGTTCCAGCATAAGGAAGCGCAGCCCTGAGAGTGCTGGCTGGCAGGAAGCAGGCGGTTGTAGATGTGCGTGTAGCTGAACAGAGGTGTTTCATTCTCATTTAGGGGTGGCCACCTCCTACTCCAATGCCTTCTCATGGGCACAGTTTGCACTGCATGAGCAAGACTAGGTAACACACCTACCAGGGCAGAATGAGGCAGGCTCATTTTCAGTGAAGGCTGGATGCATGGAGTGAGGTCCGAGCTTTGTGGCTGGTGCCGTCGACGTTGGTACTCTTGGTGCTGGCAACTGCCTCTTGGGGCCAAGTACGGAAAATGACGGGAAAGACTTACTGGGTCTGCTGTGCTCCCCCAGCTCGTGTCTTTGGGAGAAAGAGCCCAGGAGAGAGCAGCATCGACCAGTT
>NW_010389679.1:1309-2669 GCF_000710305.1 Buceros rhinoceros silvestris | reverse complement strand
GGGGGGGGGGGGGGGGGGGGCGACACCCGCCCTTTCAGATGGACAGGACAAATGCTAGGAGGGATCTGTGGAATGAAATGAGGTAGGTACGCGAAGGGCAGCCGCCTCTGTTTGAAGAGAATGCAAAAGGCCGTCCAGCCTTAAACCCCTGAGATTAGGGGCGATATTGACTGAAGTCCAGTAGATGCTCCTTTAACTTGATGGCCGGGACGTGCTCCAAAGTCCCGAGTCCTGCAGTCCACAGGCTCCTCTCCTCCCGCTCCCACCCCTCACTTCAAAGCTGGTTACGGCGCAGGTACCTCCTCAGACATCCCCCCTCCCCCGCTCCCAGCATGGCCGGGGCGTGCTCCAAAGTCCCGAGGCCTGCAGTCCACAGTCTCCTCTCCTCCCGCTCCCACCTCTCACTTCAAAGCTGGTTACGGCGCAGGTACCTCCTCAGACATCCCCCCTCCCCCGCTCCCAGCGCCTTCCGGGCGGGGGACTGGACGGCGCTCCGGGCTGTGGGCTTGGATATCTCCAAAGCCCCCCGCGCCCCCTCCAAGGGCTAAACCTATCCCTTCAAAGGGGGCTGCCATCCTGTGTAGATGGGGATGATGATATTTCTTTTCTGGTGCTTTATGTTTAGGAACCATGGGAGTCACTGCGCTGAGACATAACACCACAGGCACCCAGTAAATGAGGACAGAGGCTTGAATGCGGATCCACCGATATTAACCTCCACTTGGCAAACATCAGGTGAGTCACCGGACCCATATTATCCCTTTACGGTGGAAAGCCTCCGGCCCAGAAGGCTCCTTTGGAAGCCTCCTCTGGAAGCCAGGCACCCAGGAGCAGCAATAATAAGTAGCGGGTATCTCAATAACAACTTCTTGCTCATTAACATGATTTCTCGCAAAGAAAGAGGGAGGAAACTACACGGGCTGGTAAAAGGTAAAAAGGGACAACACCGATAAAACAAGTTGACATAGGACAACGTTCTGTATTATTATGGAGGGAATCGCTCAGTCTTTGCAGACGGATCGAACATTTGCTGGTTTTGCTCATGCCCTGTCCGGCTCTTCAAGCCTCTGTCAAGACCACAGAATTTTATTGAATTTTGTTTGGTTTCTTTGTCCCATCCTGTATGAGTTTGTTCCTACCTAGCTACCAGAACTTCCATCATATGAAAGAAAAAAAAAAAGACGTCAAAATAATAATAATATAAATACCCTCATCCACCAACCGACAAATACCCCCCAAACCCAAATAACTTTCCGGACAATGAGAATTTGAAGGGGAAATAAAGTTTCCTGGGATTCTGGAAAAAAAAAAAAAAAAAAGGTTGTTTATCATACCCCACAAACTAAAACACACATCTGGG
>NW_010389679.1:566-1263 GCF_000710305.1 Buceros rhinoceros silvestris | reverse complement strand
TTTGAGGGGGAAAAAAATTTTCTGGGGATTTTAAAAAAAAAAAAAAAAAGGTTGTTTATCATACCACACAAACTAAAACACACATCTGGGACTGAGTTTGTCCCTGGCATGTTTATCACCCACAGTCTCTTCCAGAGCGATTTGTCCTCGAGTGATCCGCGAAAACGTCACCCTCAGAAACACGATTTTAAAGTTTCTTGTACGGAGACTCAGGATTCAAATGACGAGATATAGCCTATCTCCGCCTCGACAAATATGTTTTAACTTGTCCTCTAAACGCGTTTTTTGTTATCCCTTTCTTTGTTCTTTCCCTCCTCGTCCTTCTTTCTTTAAATCTGGCAACAGAATTAAGTCAAATCCTCGAAACAAACAAAACTCTGGCATCAGCAGACGAGAACAAGGGATGAAAATGTGTCTTGAAGGAAATAAAATAGATAAAAGCACTGGATTAAATCCCTGCTTTCTCAAATGGTCAAACTACACCCATGGAAACTGGAACAAAACCCAACGGAAAATCTAAGAGATATTAAAATTGCTGTCCTCATGTATGCCCCCTCACTCTCACTAATGGAAGCGGTGTGTACGTCTGAAAATAGCCTCCCCACCTCCCAGCATTATAGCCGCATGCGGTGAGACTGGGAGGGGCTCAGAGGTCCCAGCGACCCCGCTGCCGGCACCTCCCCGTCGGGTGACCTCG
>NW_010389679.1:0-242 GCF_000710305.1 Buceros rhinoceros silvestris | reverse complement strand
GAGTGTCCCGGGCGCCCCCGCGCCCGCCCCCCCCCCGTCGGGGGCCCTCGGGGTGGTCCTGCCTCTCTTCCCAGAGCCCAGCCCCGCGGGAGCCAACACCCGCCGGGACACCCGGGTGGGCAGCCCACTCCGCAGCTGGAGAGAAAAAAAAAAGAAAGAGAGAGAGAGCAGGCATGAAGCCGGATGCTGCTCGGATGCTGCTGCGAACCGCGGAGGTCGGGCGGAGCAGTCGTGGCAGACGT
>NW_010389678.1:0-524 GCF_000710305.1 Buceros rhinoceros silvestris | reverse complement strand
GGCTCATTGAAAGAGCTTTAAACTAGATTTGGAGGGAGAAAGGGATAAAACCAGGCTCACTGGAGCTAAGCCTGAGAGCAGCACACAAGTGTTTGCGGGACAGTGTGCCAGTGAGCTCCTTGGGTCTGCCACAGCAGAGGAGATAGGGAAAGGTGTGCCAAGAAATATTGTAGACACAAGGCATACTGATGAGCTAGGAATCATGGTAGCTCCTGGGACTGGTCAGGCAGGAATCACGCCTTCTCCCCCTGAAAAGGTGGTGGGTTCAATAGCCCAAGTGAAGTTCATCTACACCAATGAACACAGCATGGGCAACAAACAGGAGGAGCTGGAAGCCACTGTGCAGCAGGAAAACTATGATAACAGTTGCCATCATGGAGACATGGGACGATCTGCACATTTGGAGTGCTGCGTTCGGTGGCTACAAACTATTCAGGAGGGGCGGGCTAGAAAGGAGAGGGAGGGGACTGGCCCTGTATGTTAGTGTTTTATTTGTCTAGAGCTCAATGGTGATGATTATAAGG
>NW_010389677.1:51756-58458 GCF_000710305.1 Buceros rhinoceros silvestris | reverse complement strand
CCGGCAGGTCCCTCCAGGTGCTGCTGCTGCCTCTTCTCGTTGTGCCTGTTGATGTAGTTTAGGTTTGTGGCTCCGATTACCGCTGTACTTGGCAAGTTACATGGGGCTGGCGCTCCCTTACGGTGCGAACATCAAACCCTGTGATTTTAGATAGTTGGGCTCCTGCTAATGAGTAAAATTAACGAGTAGGTCTTCAATTTTTCTGTTGCTCGGAGAAGCTGTCTTCAGAAAAGCATCTTGTCCTTTGAGCTGATGCCCATTCGTACTTTAGGATGTATTTTTTTCTAGTCGGAATACTGAATAAGACCCCCTGTCTTTGTGGAGGTGAATGGTGGGTGTTCCATGTTACACTCTAACTATGCAAGCCAAAAGGAGCTTCTAAAGACCTGGCACTATTTCGGTGCCTTGCTGTGTTCAGGCCAGCTACTCTTCACCTTCATGGCTTCTTTCTGGTTCATTTCAGGGGTAACTGTAGCAATGGATGATTACACAAAAATAGAGAAGATTGGGGAAGGTAAGTATGGAGAGCTAAGTATGGCAAACCATGGCCCTTGGAATGCTCCACACTTTGAGCTGTCAAGTGTCATGGAAGTGCTGTGTGCTCTGGCTATTAGAGGAACTGCTGAGATTCAACTAACTGGCAAAATAAGCCTGTGGTTTACTGCAGTAACAATCCCTATATGTAAAAGCTTTCAGACTGCCCTTCTGAAAATGACATGGTCTAGTTGAAACAGTTCATCAGTGTTGATGGCTGGTGGTGTATTTTTTCTTCATGAGAGGAAAATTAGGCTCAGAGCCCTGAAACCAGTTTTCTAGTTTAGGAAGCTCCTCTGTAGGAGTTTGTTTACCAGTTGTCCCTGAAGCTGTACTGGGTTGTACACATTTTGGGAAAAGCAGCTTGTAAACCTCTGTGAAGAAGTGAAGCTTAACAATTAACGCATAATAAGGCTTTAAGAAGATGGTTTCAATGCAGAGGTTAGTCACAACCCCCTTTGCTGGAAACCCAGCCTATGCTAAATGTAGAAGGCAGTGTGTTATAATGCTTTAGCCTTATGTAGGCTTGAGAATTGGCAGCACGTTACTCTGAGGAGGTGCTCTCAAGTATGGGCTTGGATCTTACAACAAAGCTCTGTCACTGAAGCCTTGTGCACGAATCTTCCTGAAAGAAACCAGTTTGAGCCTAATCTGAGGGATTATTGCTCCAGGAAGGGTGAAAAGAGAATGCTTAAGCTGCCTTGGTTTGTTTGAGGGTTCTACTTCTGTGCATGCTGATGATGAAAACAGATTATTGATGTGAGACTTACTGATGGCTCCAGTTACTGCTTCTGCTGAGACCCACAGCACTATCTTCTCTCCTGCACTGAGGACCGTGCTAGAGGTACCTCTCTACCCATCCATGCCCTGACCATGGGATGGATAGATCTGACTGCAGAGGGGATGCTGCCTTATCCACAGCTAAACCCTTAACACTTTAATATGATGTATCAATGGCAAAATCATAACCCCTTGGGGATGGAGAGGTTTTACTGATCTTGCCTGGAAGTTAATCAACCTGAAACTCCAAGTGTGTGACTTTTTTCTTTTTACAACTACATCTTCCTAATATTCAAGTTGCACACTTTGGCTACTAAGTTCCCTGTCCTAATAAATGATACTGTTTATGGGTGGCATGCTTTAATGCACAGTTAAACTGCCAAAAATTAGTAGCTCATAATCAAGCCAAATAATTAAGAAACAAACACTTGCTTGCAAGGGCTCTTGCCTCTGTTAGCAGTCCTCATTTGCAATGACTCATCTGTACCTGAGGCTGGTGTTTCCTCTGTGCCTTTCACTGTCTCTTTGTTCAGGTACCTATGGTGTCGTGTATAAAGGTCGGCACAAAATCACAGGCCAAGTGGTTGCAATGAAGAAAATACGTCTAGAAAGTGAGGAGGAAGGTGTTCCAAGCACTGCTATCCGAGAAATTTCTTTATTAAAAGAGCTGCATCATCCCAATATAGTCTGGTATGCGTATACTGGTATTTAGCTAAACCCTTTACATAAGAAATGATTTTTCCCCCATTCCAGTGAGGTGAGGCTTACTCTGCTTAACACAGTGTTTGCTTTGCACTGAATAGCTGTAGTCCCAAATCCTGTGTTTATGCCAGTTTTCTAATTAAGACTTCCTCATGCTGCCTCCTCCCATTCTAGGAATCTTGAAGAATTTTTGTTAATTTTGTAATTTATGTAAAAGATCTTCAGAGCTGTTTCTGTCAGGATGGAGACAACAAACCTCATGAAAACTGCCTGTTACTTTTAGTCAGTTTAAGAATTTTATTTGCTTTCTTGGAACAGACCATTTGACCTCCGTGTTCTTATGTGAGTCTCTTGTCAGTCACTTACTGTTCTGTATCAGATTTGTGTGTTGTGTTATGATGCTGTCATAGCTGACACATCTGAGCTATGAGTGAAACTCCCATCCCTGACTAGCTGACATGTAGGATTCACTTCAGCTGTTGTCCTCCCCATAAAATATTTACTTGCTCTTTGATGCAGCAAAGTAATGTGCCTTCAAACTGGCCCAGGTCCAGCTGTGTAGTGTCTCAACCTATGGTTGGGACACTGTGGGTTTAGAAACTTACAGCCTCCTTCCCTGGAGATACTAAAAACCTGCATGGACCCTGCTGAGTCTGCTAGGTTCCTTGAACTCCTCCTAGTAATTTGGGCTCTGCTGTAATAAGCCAGCTTCAAACAGACGCTGGGCCCCAACACCCCCGTCTGTTTTTTACAGGCAACAGTATTTTTTCCTTAGGATACTGTCTGATACTGGGCATGAGGGAGCATCAGTCTGACAGGAAGCATGTCGTTTTTATCTCGAACTGATGGTATTTCGGATACACTTGATTTTCCAGATGACAGTGTAACTCACTAAGTCTGTTAATCTTTAAAGACTGGGAGTGTTTTAAGACTTCTATAAGGGGAACCTGGAAATGTTAGCATGTACCCCTGCAGAGAGGGGAAGCGTAACCGTGAGTCCGTGCATTTTGCAATGGAGTTGATTGTAAACTCAACTTTTAGTCTTCAGGATGTTCTTATGCAGGATTCACGACTGTACCTCGTTTTTGAATTCCTTTCAATGGATCTCAAGAAATACTTGGATAGTATTCCATCTGGCCAGTATTTGGATCGTTCCCGTGTCAAGGTAATGAGGACAGTTTCTTAACATCAGAGAGATTAATCTAAAGATGACCTGCAAAGCTATAAGCAGCTCTTACTTTCAGTGTAATTAACCTTTCGTTTCTCCTCAAGGAGTTAAAGAAGCAGCTGTGGATAATAAGATGAATGCAGATTTTGCTCTCAAATGCCACTTCAAATTCTTTTAATTACTGAAACTAAGCTGCCTTAAACTAAGCTTAAGTAAAGAATTAATTTGTGTGGCTTTATGATTGATATTAACTCAATATCTGCAGTGCTTTGGATCTTCATCCCCTACTACTGTGGGGAGAGCTAATGGTGAAGGAACAGCTTGATGTTGCAGAGTGCTAATTTGTACTAAAGGTTACTCCTTGTCTTTTTTCTCCCATCTCATCCTTTCCAGAGTTACTTGTATCAAATCTTGCAAGGTATCGTCTTCTGCCATTCAAGAAGAGTTCTGCACAGAGACTTAAAACCTCAGAATCTCTTAATAGATGACAAGGGGGTGATTAAACTGGCGGATTTTGGATTGGCTCGAGCCTTTGGAATTCCAGTGCGGGTGTACACTCATGAAGTGAGTTGGAACATCCTCTGAGTGATTTGGACAATGCTTAGGCTTCCTGGTAATGACTAAAACAGATGGAAAAGTCAGAGGTTTTTGAAGACACAAACTACCAGTATCAGAAAGTTCTATTGCAGTGTTTCACTGAATGGCTTTTCAGCTCCCTGAGTGCGGTTCCAAAGCCCCTTACGCATCCTGCTGTTACCTTGACAATGAATCAGATGGGCCAGAACTCATCATGGTTGTCTCTAAAAGTTCGAAACTACTATTCTTACTAAAACTTCTAGCACTGGCTATTTTAATGAAAAAACTGAATGCTGCTCAACGATGACTGAGCCATTGTGCCTGCAGTCAATTAGAGGACCTGGTTCTATAACCTTCTTTCCTGTTCACTAGGTAGTGACGCTGTGGTACAGATCTCCAGAGGTGTTGCTCGGATCTGCTCGTTATTCTACGCCAGTAGATATATGGAGCATAGGCACCATCTTTGCTGAGCTGGCAACTAAAAAGCCGCTTTTTCACGGGGACTCAGAGATTGACCAGCTCTTCAGAATCTTCAGGTATGTCAGGCTGAACTTTGTGTTACTTGTGCAGCATTGCCCTTAGTAAACCCATAGTAGTATCTACAGATTTCAGACTAAACTGCTTTGTATCTTGCTTACGCTTCCTAGAGCTTTAGGGACCCCCAACAATGAGGTATGGCCAGATGTGGAATCCCTGCAAGACTACAAAAACACGTTCCCCAAATGGAAACCTGGCAGCCTTGGAACGCATGTCAAAAACTTGGATGAAGACGGACTTGATTTGCTGTCTGTAAGTAGTCTGTTTTCAATTGCTGATTAAGAAATGGAGGAGGTCATTTCAAATGCTCTAGTGCAGCTTTGCCTTCTAATCAGCCTTGGCTAGGATGAAGATATGGAGATCTTCAGACTCTCAGCAGTGGTATGGGCTGTAGCACTCACCTTGTGTGACATTCAATCACTTCTCTCACAAATAACAGATAACTAGACCTCATGAAGCAATTACGACTCAGCTTATACCAACAAGCCAAGTACAATTTGAAAGCAAGGATGAGCTTTTACAAAGAGGTTTAAGTGAAGGTTCCTGCCCAGAACTGTAGCTGTCACCTTCCTGGTGCCAGCACTGATTGTGATATAGCTCTATGACGGCTGATCCAGCTGGAAATGTTTTTCTTTCATGGGAGCATGTGGATTAATCTTGGTGGGCTCATCTTGGTTAAGCCTTCATGGTGGCCTTAACTGAATAATCTGTGATGGAAACAGCTAAATTTGATTAGCTGGGGAACCAGGGGCTTAGTTGAAGTCAGTTGAGGCAGACACTAGAGACTGCCTTTAAATTTAGAGTTAAGAGTTCTGGCTGCAATGGATTAACATTTTACTTGGTATATTTTGTGTCTAGTATGAGCTTACTTCACTTCTGTGGCCATGCAGTTCATGTTTTGAAGCAGTAACAGCACTTCGCTACCCACATTGGTATGATAATGGCAAAATATTCTGAATGAAGTAGTGTTACCCAAGAAGCTCAAAGGACCACAGCTTCCCACAGTTGTTCTTCTAAAGAACACAGCTGCAGTTGCCTTCTATTGTCTACTGAGGTGGAAGTGGTGTGTAAAATAGGTACCTTTGAAAATGGGTTGGGCAGTTTTGCATTAAGACTAATTGCTTGAGGGAGGTTGTAAACTTAAGACCTTCCTAAGCTAAACAACTCTAGTGGGCAGTGTTTCAAAGCACTTAATCAAAAGCTTTGGTTGATCAGACACTAAGTTCCAGGAAAAACTATGTTCTAGGCTGCTCAAGAAGAAACAGACTTAATCCATGAGCTGAAGTGCCAATGTCTCAGCATCCCTTTTTCAGAGAGGTTTGCCCTGCTGAGTCAGTTTTAAGAGACCCTTTGAGATCAGGATTAGCTAGAGGGTGCTGCTGTTCCAGGGTTTAGCTACTTGGGAACCTGTCACAAGGTAAAACTGGACATGCAAGGTTAAATCTAGACACAGCGTTGTGTTGGCAGGAGTTCAGAGAACATAGATGCAAATTCAGTGGTTTAAATCAACTTGGAAGACTCCCTGCAGGATGAAGTCTAAAGATAGTTAAAGGTCACGACTGCATACTGGACAGACTAATACTGGTTAAGCTTTTTTTCTGGAAGAAAATTTGTTGTGGGGAGGGAGAGAAGCAGCTGGCAGAATCCTGATTACTTAAGTTTGAAATGATTTTCCTTTAGAAAAGAGAAATAAAAGCAAAAACACTTTGCAGAGACTTTGCCAGTTTTACATCTGGCAGAAAACAGATGCTTTCTTCCTTTCCTTCTTCCTTTCCTCTTTGTTCCTTTTGCTTGGTCCTTTGTATGGTAGAAACCATAGATTTTTTTTTTTTAACTGCTAGCAACACAAATCTCTTGCCTGTTCTAGAAAGATCTGGGGGCTGTTCTGGCGATGACATGCCCTCTATTTGCTCTCACTGACTTGATTATTGGGGTCTTCTGTTGAAGTCACTTACTGCAAAGAAACTCAAGTTTTGGAGCTCTGGGGTTCTCCAGCTTACGAATCTCCCTTAGCTGAGAAGCTGAGACTAATAATTGCTGTCACGTAGTGCTGGTTCTGGATTTAGTTCAGTGCATACAGTACCCTGATACTCGCATGGGCTTTGTTATGGAATGGGAAGAGAAATATTTCTTCACTTTCTGAGATGTCCTACTTTACTGCTGACTTGCAGGTGGAAATAATAACCTCTTCCCCTGAGAAATCATGGAGCGTAAGGAGAGAACTTGTCTTTGTGGCTCCTTAGTTGTCACTAGGGTTAAATACAGACCTGTTTGATGTGATTTTATTCCCCATTTCATGAGTAAATGTGTTTTCTTTTTCATTCCAGAAAATGTTGATTTATGATCCTGCAAAAAGAATTTCTGGTAAAATGGCCTTGAACCATCCATATTTCGACGACCTCGAC
>NW_010389677.1:51239-51636 GCF_000710305.1 Buceros rhinoceros silvestris | reverse complement strand
TCTTCCTGCTACTCTGATTAAGAAATAACAGACCTTTGGACTAAATCAACCACAGTGAAATAACTATGATTACTTTCACCATTAAGTCTGTCTGTAACTTGTCTGTCTGTCTTTCTGCTCTAAAACTGTGGCTGTGTTTAGTTCGTTTTGGTTTAAGTGTTATCTCCATGTAAATATTAACGTATTAGTGCTGAGTTCGAACACAATGCAAATATTGCTGCCATTAATGTGGTGAAGTTTCTATAAATAAAGCTTTAAATCCAATGGAGGACTGAACTTCTTTCCAGATCAGGGGAGCTCTACAAAAGGACTCTGCTCTTTGGAATGTGCTGGTAAGGTACTGCTTATCTAAAAGCAGCTAAATCGCGGTTGATATCATATAACAGGAAATCCTGCT
>NW_010389677.1:41494-51107 GCF_000710305.1 Buceros rhinoceros silvestris | reverse complement strand
TTGTCTTGGTATAATGCCAGTTAAAATTTGAGCATGGCAATTGCTGTTGCCAAAGGATGTGTGAACTGAGGGATTTTCCAGGGAACAAAAAGAGAAAACTTTACTTTCTACATCCTTTAATGGGGTTAAATCTGTAAAAGCTGGTGGGGAGAGAAAACCCCAAAACTTGTACCTCTTCAAGTGCTGGGTCAGGGTTAGAGGTGGTCCTTCCTACACCAGTACTTCTAGCGCTGCCTTTACACTGTGGGGGTAGAAGATGCGAGAAGTTTCATGAAAGAAAAGTTAATGTTTCAGGTAAAGGCAAGTCCAGGAAGAAGAATACCTAGAACTTCTCACCCAGAGGCTGGGATGTTCTGCATTAGCGTGTGCCATCTTGGCATAGCGCTCAGGGGCTGAGGCAGAGTGGGGTCTAAGGATTTGTCTGGAGGAGATCACTGTTTTCACTCTGAAGTGTTTTTTCCTTGCACGTGGGGAGAGCCAGGCAAAGTTCTTCAGTGGGGGGATGTTGAATCTGAAGGAGACACTTACTGATGAGACAAAGGATCCTTCTAAGCAGGTAGGAGGCTGCTCAGAGCACAGGACAAAAGAAATGCAAGTTCAGAAAGAATTAAAGGTGTGGGGGGAAGGGGATGGGGCAGGGTGTGAGATTTGAAGGTAATGAACAATATGAAAGACTTAAGTTTCCTAAATACTTTTTCAATAGACAAAGTTTTCAGTTTGAGACTCTTGCTCTCTCCTTTCTGGTCTAAACTTAATGTCAGAACCCTCCTAAGGGCAGTGCAGCAGAACTGATCTCTAATCTGCAAAGGAAAACTGTCACTATTTGAATCTCAGTGGGAGCCACAGAGCACCTCATGGAGGGAAGAGGTTTGTGGTGGTTTTTTTTTCCCCTCTTGCCTCTGGAAAGCAGAAGGTCCTCAGAGCTGAGTCAGGAACACCCTTCCCTCCTGAACTGCCCTGGCTCTTCCTCATGAGCCTCGTGCTTTGCTTGTCCAAGTGGGTCTGTCTTTGGCACCTGTGCTGCCTGAGGCTGACCCCTGCTCTAACCAACTCACTTGTTCCTACAGCAGTGGCTGTTTAAAGCTCAGTCCGATGTGACTGTTCTGAGTGTGGTCAGCATGATATCTCATACTCCCCATCCCTGCCCCTCACCTGGTGGATTATAATTGGAACAGAGGCGTGAATTTACTGCAGCTGGCGAAGCAAAGTCCACCGGAACACCACAGAGTCTCCCAGGAGATGAGAACAGTACCTGCTGCTTTACAGGATTAGTGACAAAGGGCTCAATAAAGCAGGTCTGCAAGGTACCAGGCTGTTGGGGCTGAGCAGGCACTGGCTTGAGACAGTCCTGCAAACGCGTGTCTGATCCCATTCCTGTGCTGCTGAAGGAGGACTGGCTGCAGCACTTCACCGCTGAGTGCGGATCTGCTCTCAGCATCTGTATAATCAGTTTTCTCTAGGAGGGAGAGGATGCTGAGCTGTTGTGATATTGGTTAAAAGGATCATGTAAACAACCTCTCTCTCTCTATTTGCTACCTAAGGAACACCCTGTTTCTCCTGAAACATGCACTGCAAAGTGTTCCTTTGCTACTTCATCCGCTGAAGCATGCGGTAGGTGTAAAGCATGGCCCAGGGATGATGGGAAATATACCTGCTGGAGTCACAAAGAAATTACCTATTCTGCCAGATTGCCACATTTAAAATTACTTAAGCAGCAAATAAAACCTCTGCAGCCAGTGACGGAGAACTTACTAGTGTTCAGTATCTGGGGTTAGTTTGGAATTGCCAGTTCTGGACAGCAGCTGGAAATGCTCCTCTTCACAGACCTGCGTGAAGACAGTGCTGCTGCTGGCTCTGATTTTTCTTTTGCATTGGCTTTGTAAGGACTGAGCAAGAATGAGAAAACACTGATACAGAGTTCTCAGCCACGCTCCTTGCCTTAGTTCCTGACGAGCTTCATCAATGCACGGGGAAGTGTAAACCCTTCCCACTGCTCTGCCCACCAGCTGCTCTGGTTTCCCTCTGCTGTGTCGATGGCCAGTTTCAGGTGAGGACTCTTGGTTTTGTTCACGCTGCATGTTCCCGTGTAAAGGGCTCTACCTGTTCACCCCTGTGCCAGTGTTGTGGGCATATTTTACTTGAGTGCGTGGTCTGCTGGCTGTTTCAATACACTTTCATTGTGTTTGAATCAATAGCGGTGGATTGATGCTGCTGCTAACTGCTTAACTGATCTCAAACACATACACCCGGTGCGGGTGGCCTTTAACAGAAGAATTGGAAGCTGGTGTCTCCTGGCTGTTAAAATGACAGGTATTATGCCTGCGGGGATAATTAGTGGCTTTACAGGATTAGTTCTATTCAGTTCTTTGAATTTAGTAAAAGCCTTTCTGCTGACCTCTGCAGGGTTTGGACTAGACTGGTGGAGGGCACTGCTTAAGAAAATACTTTCCCAAATTATTTTAAGTGGTCACCTACTGAATTTTTATAGGTCCTGCCTACAGCTCACAAAATATCCATTATGTGCAAGGCAATGTGTTCGTGACCGAGAGTCCAGACCTGCAGTCTTGGTAATTCCCAGCATTGATCCTTAGTCCTGGAGGAACATGCTTAGCAAGCAATGTCCCACGGGCCCTTCTCATCCAAGTGGGGCTAAAGGAGCATCCCTGGGTTTGATTTGTCTGCATCTACTGCTTTTCCTCATGCAAGACTCGGTAACTATCGCTTTTCCTGACAATCGTTGGTCTTTCAGAGTTATTTTTCCCTAAAAAAGGAGAGATTTTGTGCCTGTATCATTAACTGTCCTCATTGCTATTCCCTCCATCTCCAACTGCCCTTCGGTGCTATGTTTCTCCCTGCTGTTAACTGAGTCTATTGACTTAAAAAGGTATCAGAGAGAGACCTTTTTCAAGGTCATTTTCCTTGACAGTGATGACAAGAACATCATAGGCAAACCAAGGGCTGGCTCTGCCTGTCTTGCTTCCAACAGGGACTAAAGACAATGAAGAGGGTTACCCAATACCTGAGGTTGCTCCATCTTGACTCTTTCATATCAGAGAGCAGCTTGGGCTGTGAAATGCTCCCAACTGGTGGCCTGGGTGTTAGAAGGCAAGGTCAGTCCTTTTCGTCCTGCAGGCTCTCCTAATGCGTCATACTGTGAGCAGCTTAGCGCTGTGACCTAGCAGGTCTGCAGACACCTGCGGAGATCAGAAAGGATTTGACTAGTTGAAGGCAGGTAAGGAAAAGACTAGGTCTTGGTGTCCCCTCTTCATGGGTCCTCTTTGGTTGCTTCCCACAGGATCTTGACCTCTTTTGTGTTATCTCAGAAGAGTCACTTACCGCTCAGCAGGAGCAAGTCCCTGAGCTTCTAGGCTCCATTTCAAGCCCTGGCCGTGTAAGCTGTGGGCAGTAGTGTCAATACTTCCCAGCCGTTTGCTGAACTACATTTGCTCTGGGCTCTGAATGTTAATACTTTGTACTACTAATGTGCCTGACCGCTGCCAATTTTCCTTTGCCCAATGCAGGCATGTGTCTCTGAAACACCCTTTAACTCACTGGCTGCAAGAGGAGGAGGAGTTCTTTTCTATTAGATCTGTCTTGATCTTCTTTCAAAACTATAATCTGAGGATGAGGAATTACAGTGTCTGTGAACTACCTCACCCAGCTCAGAATGTCAGCCGGAGATGCACAGGGACCACAGCTTCGCTGCGCAGTTCATAGTTACTCAGCACCATTTGGTGACAGGCTAAAGAATAGGAGGAGGTCGTGAAACAGCGTAGAACTTGTAAAATGGGCAGATGGAGGAGAAAGCTTAAGCTATTTTATGTTCCCACGAGGAGAAAAGATTTATGGGGAAGCCTTTCTTAAAAGTTGTCTGAGAAATAATCATGATTTTAATGGTATAAAAATCTAAGACTTTGGGAAGTGTGATTATTTTGATGTCACTGCAGAACTCTTGTACTTTTCCCTGGATTAGTAATTCATACATTTTATTTTCTTTCTTAGTATTTGGGGCTTTATATATAAACGTATGAAAATAAAAACAACGGAGTTGTAGAAAACATTATTTTAGATTAGACAAGACATAGTAAAGTTCTGATGTGTATTTAGTACAAAATCTATGTTCTCTTATTCTGCCTGAAGTTGCTTTGTTTGTCCCCCTCTTGACCACGAGGTGTCACTCTGGTACCTCAGCTGTGACAACCCCTGCAAGGGGGCAGGGAAGAGGAGAAAATCCTCCATCGGACTCTCCTGGCTCCGTGAAAAATTGCAGGGTATTTATTTTCTGGTAGGCAGCCAGGCTGAAAATACTATCCGAACTGAAAGCCTTTCATGGAACATCTGGGCAGTTAAATTTTGCGAAGTTGAAAGATGTCCAGTACCATCCTGACACACCGATTCCTTACTGAAGAATCACTCCACCTAACACACAAAAGCCTCTGTAAAACTATTTCATGCTGAAATTAACGATCAGAGTGACTATGGTTAATAAAGCAAGAAGCACAAGCACCAGTCAATACAGTTAAACTACACCGGGCTCAAGAACGTTCACACAAATGGGTATAAATTGTCCAGAGCGGCCAGTTTTACAGTGGATTTTTGGGAAACAGTTCATTTGTTGATAGGATGTTCTCTTAAATGCAAAAGCTTTTGGTTAAAAGCAGAGCTATGCAAAATACTTCCCTGATGACTCGATCTGCTCTCAGAAGCATGTGAGTAAAATTCACCCCAGCACTGGTTCATGAATCACAGGGATTCTTCTGCTCCCCTCCCAGGGTACAGACACACAGATACATACCCAACGCTTACGCTAACAATTCTGTTCACTGAGCTGCGTGGGGCAGAAATGCAGGTGCTAATGTGTAGGACACGTACTTTGATAGTTATCCTTGGGAATGGGAAAATACACTCATCATTTCCCAATCCTCCGTCAAGTGCTTATAATACGGACTAGGTAAAAGCGTATTTTACACGTAGTCAAAGAGCATAAGTAAATGTAAAACTACAGCGGGTGTCCTCTCTTACGGGGCCCTGTCACAGTCTTTGTTCTGGTAAGTGGGGAAAAATACTAACGCTGCTTCTTTATACCGGGGTGTTTTTCAGTCAATGAGATGTAAAATCACACATAACGAACCCATCTCCACAAGTAACATCAAGTCTAAGGACTGAGAGTGAGTCCAAAGAACAAGCGAGGCTTTAGTAAAATGTGTCCTTGGCTTAACTCAGCCATGGTTCATGCGTCACTCTTCAGCTCACGGAAACCCTGCCAGAGACTGTCCCTATGATTTCCCTCTTGGTGCCCATCTTCAGAACCCTAGATGGTGAGCCAGGCTGGGCTCCTTTCCAGCAGGGATGCTACACCTCACAGCTTTGAGAGTTCAGTTGGAGGTGTGTGCTCGGTCCCCGCACACTGCAACGCAATAAACACCCTCCAAGCGCTCAGATGCAGGAGAGGCACTGGCACGCACTGCGCGTGGGAATGACCCGGTGCGTGGGGAGCTCGGGACGTTCCTCAGCTTCTTACGAAAGGCTGCAGCAAAGACATGCATGAAAGATGCTTTTTGTCTTAGGAAATGATTAGCTGTATCTGAACTAGAGGCCTCTGACTGCTCCCGCCATGGATAATAAAAACTCAGCTGGTCTCTTCAAAGCAAAAAACCTAGAGAAATAAGGTGGGGTTTAATTCACCCTCATGTCAGTAAGAATAAATCTGAGCTCTGACACCATGGGTCTACAGCAATTAAAAAGCTTTTACACGGGTAAGTAAATTGCTGCGTACAGTTTTCTCGTGTAATGCAGGTCACAGTTTGACAACACTTTCTTAGTTAAGCCTAGCTCTGGCTTAGAAAAAGACAAGTTTCTGGACAATACAAAGCAGTGCTCGTCCAGGTTTTCCCTTCTTTAAGCTTTGAACAAACATGAGCTGCTTTAATTAGCCCTCAACACCTCTACGTGGTCATTCAAACCAAAATTGAGAGGATTCTCTGCAGAGATCTTCCAGATACTTTACGTAGAGCAAGTGTTGGCAAAGCAAAGGGTTCTGTTTTGCAACCTCTCCGCAAACCAAGCAGCACTAAAAAAAAAAAAAAAAAGGGTTTGCTTTGGTTCCATTGTTTGTTTGATATAATTCTTGGGATAGGAGTAAATGGACTTAAAACCCATTTGTTACTTTGAAATCTGGAGACTGTCTCTCAGCTGACAAAGCCAACAGTCTCAGCAGACGTGATTTGGAGAAGCCCTTTACTGTCTAGGGAAGATGGACACGAGCTGCGAACTTGGGCTTTGGTGCTTCTAGCACCATTTCTGCAACAAGCTTCACGTGAACGTGGCTGCTTGCCTGGGGGAAGCTAAAGCAGAGCTGCAGGTTCTGGGCCTTCTATTTGTAGACCGCACATGCTAATTATCCTCCTAAAATACGATTATTATATTTACCACACAAATCTGAGCTGAAACTTCCACAAAACTGGACACTGAGCTGTTCAGCATTACCACCAGCAGAGAGCAAAATAAACGCAATCCTGCAGCGTGTTTTTCTGTGGCCAGACTCGAATTTCACATCAAACAAATCTAGCAAGTGGCAGGTCACAACACAAGTCTTTAAAATACCAGGGAAGGGAACGCTTCTTCAGCAGCCACCAGATGATAAACCAACCCAACCCCTCAAAGTTCTGAACGGCCTCCAAGTGTGTTACGGGTGTATTGAGGCAGCTGCCAGCTCGGTGGCTGGCCCACGCTCAGCACTGGTTATTTTCCAGTCAGTCGTTGTGTTTGAACAGGGACCGTCTTGGTGTCTCGCTCTTAAGCCCTAGAAGTTACTTCAAGCCTCTTGGGGGGAAAAAAAAACCCAAACAAAACCCAACGTGCCATTGCATTTCAACTCTGGCTTGCTGAGATCGGGGAGCACAGAACGAGGAATAAGCTCACGGGTTTCCTCACTTCACCCCAGGCACGATCAAACGAAAAGGTTATCCTGGGACACGCCGTTACCATGAAGCAGCTGGCCTATACCGGGAGATACATGCTTTTAGCCTATGACATACTGGACACAATCCAAGTTGAGTCCTTAAAAAAATAATATTTAAAATAAATCAGTCTGGTCCAAGTAACTGACTGAGCCTTCAGAAAGTTCCCTGACCAGCAGGAAAGTTTCTCACCATCTGCCCCTACAATTTCAAAGTGACAGGCTCTCAGTGTTTGCCATGATTTTGACAGTGCTTGACTTTGCCATTTTAATAAGTTGGCTTCCAAAGGAAAGCTTTTTCTGTGCAGTGAAATCACTTATAAGGGCCCAAAAAGCCTTTCAGCTATTGAGGAGTTGAAATCAGCTTTTCAGATTTTACCCACAGGATTGTGGAACTCATTCAGAAGAGTTTCAGGCTATGGGAGTTATAAGCAAGCCAGAGGAATCAGTCAGTCAGAAAGATCTGACATTAAAGTAAGTGAAGGTTTATTATTATTACTTTATTCTAATCATTTTAATAATTTCTGGCTATAAAATTATGAGTTATGTGATCTCTATCGGCCCCGTAAGACTTCCTGACCAGTTACAAGAGCCAAACGGAGACATCAATACTGTAGGCTTAATGTCCTATGGCTAGGTGGGATTATCAGCGTCTCTGCTCTCATTTAAAAGGCTTCTTGTTTCATTATAAAGTCTCTAAGCCTCACAGAGCGACCGGAAGGTGAAAAGCCCCACCATTATAGCAACCAACTGTGCTGGATTCTGGCTTGTCAGCCCCGATCTGCTGGCAGGACGTGGCCGCTGCCGTGTGCAAAGCGCCTCAGGTACCACGCTGACACGCGGAACCACGGTCCCGCACCAGTCCTGTGCAAGGGCTGGAGAGGAGGGCGTGGGGCTTGGCCTGGCTGCCCCCATCCATGAGCAGCGACTGGCCTCCCTAGTGCTCTTGTTCGGAGCTGCATGAACAGCTTGCTCCCAGGTACCACCCAGGACTGTCTCGGGTGCGACCCTGCCCCACCGGTAAACCTGCTTGCAGCAAGAAGTGAGCTGGCAGGAGCAGGCCAAAGGAAGAAATCCAGACAAGCCCAGACAGATCTGCTTTATAAACCCCCAAACTATCACTTTCACAGCAGGCGGCACCTTCCCTACAGCAGGTAAAACTACAGCATGAGGAGCATCCTCCAAGACCACGTACCAGACTGACAGAGCATCATGCTGAAGAAAGGCTACAGCTCTGAGAATCTCAGAAAAACACATCTAAACCCCGTGAATGTCCCCAATATTGTCTTAATATACTCAGACACACACACACGTTCTCCACAAAACCAGGCTGCTCATGAACGCGGCATGTTCGCATGGGTAGATAAAGCAGCACAGGAAATGCTTCACCGAGGTCATGGTGGACCTGTCACCCATGCTGTGGGGCACAGAACAGCTATAAAGGATTATTTTCCTTTTATTGCGCACAGGACGACAACACCAAAACACACTTTCCCCCTCACATTTTACTGCCTAATGGAAGCAAGAAAAAAAGGTTATACTTGAACAACTTGAAAAAAACTTCAGCCGGAGACTGAAGGAGACGCAGCAGCACACAGAAAAGGATTAAACACCACTAACTCCTCTTTTCGGCTCAGCAGAATTCCCCTCAAGATCCCACTTGAGGCCACCTTCAAGATCCAAGTTCCAAATTTGATGCAGGGCTCTAGCTTATGAATAGATCTCCACTAAATAATAAGCTTAAATTTTTTCTTCGTATAAACTCTTTTATCTTGGACAATGAAAGCCGGGAGGCGTTGCTGCTGTGCTTAATAGAACACAATTTCAGCAGAAATAGATGGAAAGAAACATAAAACTTAGGCTGTATCTGAAATAAATCTACCCTCCTAGAAGGCTAAAGCCTGCTGAAATAAAACCTGGGGAGAAGGAAGAGAGGCTGCAAAGGCGTCTGGGGGGCAGGAGGGCTCTAAGACCAGAAGCAGCAGCCGCAGAGCTGGCCAGCTCTGAGCTTGTTGATGGAGGGCAGAAGCAGTGCTTAGAGCTAAAGGATGCAAGTTACCTGGCTTAAACTGGTATTTTTCTTCTGTTGTGGCTTCCAAGGCCTGGAACCTTTCTTCCTTTGCATGAAATCTTGCATCCTGTGAAAGGTCAGTGGTTGTATGCTGTTGGAGTTTAGGTCTGTGTTTGTTTAACCTGTATGTTAGCTCATGAACAGAGCTAAGGGCTCCTTAGAGCCTCCCCCGTCCTGTTTTGGCGTCCAAGCCTTTAGCCTCCTAGAAATCTTCTCTTCCTGGTTTAGTCGGGGTTGGCCTTGTGCTACTTCGTAATGCTACAGGATGCCTTTGGGAAGGAAACAGCTGTAAGCTCCTGTCTTTGGGCTTCAGTCTCTGCTCCCTGCTGCTACGCTATGCTGTTGTGCTAAAGAAAGAGGCGTTTAATTAAGGAATGAGTAGGAAAACATCTGACAACTGTAGCAAACATCTAACTGCGACACTAAGAGCAGGGAAAATGCCTTGCTCAAAGTTAGAGAGGGTGTAGCTTTGTCCAGAGACTGAGGACAAACAGGCGCGGGGCTCTCTGTTCAGCCGAGGTACTCACAATTAGTAAGCTACAATTAGAGTATTTGTATCTCCTACTTTTTCCCCATTCAGCAGG
>NW_010389677.1:39139-41405 GCF_000710305.1 Buceros rhinoceros silvestris | reverse complement strand
CAGCAGGATAACCCACCTGCTTAAGAGTGGTGTAACAGTGCTAAATTAATTAACCCTAGTAATAAGCTTTTGTAGCATTGCCTCACCTACTACAGAAGAGTTAATGATCAGCCTCTCCTATTACCTGAATCGAGACATTCAACAGCTCATTTGGCTTTTAATTTACCCTTTTTAGATGCTGAAATGGGTTTTTTTGGACACATTTTCCTCTGCTCTTGGCAATCTTCAAAACCCTCAGCAGGCGGGCAAAATATCCCCAAACAGAGAAACTGAGCCTCATATTTATAAGGGAATGTGATGGTCTTTCACAACAGCCACACAGCTATGTTCTAGCTAGATACGCGCAGGCAGGTTTGATTGGAGGTAGGCTTTAATCTGGACAAGTCAGCAGAAAACAGAGCCAAAATGTGGCCATCTGTGCAGCCGGCACCCGCCCAGAGGGACTGGTGTAGAGGTTGTCCTAACAGCTCAGCTGTGGTGCTGCCTACGGAGCTACTCCTGTGCTTTCCTGCAGCTGGAGGTCAGAGGGTGGTGGTGCCAGAGGAAGGATTAGGAGCTGTGGGTGCACAGACTTGCAAACACCCTTCTCAGCTACGGTGAATCCACTCATGGTGATGACTGCGCGTGTACTAACAAGCCTGGGTTCTCCTGGGGTTACCTAGCACCTACTCCTCAGCCTCCTCTAAATATTTTCCTTTTTCTTCCCCCGAGTCCAAAAGGCAGTGAAGTACATGCAGTATTTCCAAGATCCCAGTCTGCAGAACAGAATGCTTCTGCTGCAGGGCAAGGACAAAAGACACTACTCTCCCTGAACTCTGAATCCTCTGAACCAATTTTTAGGAAAAACTGTGGGTTTCGTTAACCACCTGAGTACCAATAGACTCAGTGTTTACTCTTTTGACCCATACAAAAGTTCTGCCTAAGGTTTGCCAGTAAAAAATCTGGCACTAAGCCTTATATAAGTGTGGTTCTCAGTCAGCTGAACCCGGGCACTTCCCAAAAGGTGCTTATGGTAGATCAAGTGATGTGCTGTGACTGCAATCGGGTACTGGCTTATCTGGGAGGAGCATCTTGGCCCATTTTTCTCTCACAAGAAATAGTGAGGACGGTCTGTGTGTGATGGCTCTGCCTGTGCCTTGTTCAGTCCCACCTGAAGTGCTGCACAAGCTCTCCATTGCTAATGACACACAAAACCACGTTAGGGTTTCCCTGAGCCCTGATGTGAGCGTAGCCACAGTCAACTTTAATCACGCTTAATGTCCACACTTTGCTACAGAGCTTAAGGAAAGCTTAAGCTACAAGAGGGAGAACGATGTATGGGGAAGAAAGAAACATTTAAATTTTAGAGATAAGAGTAGACAGAATCTAAACTCTTATCCATATATTTTATATACAATTTTAAAATAGAAAAAATACTAGAAAATACATACAAATATGGATAAACTAACGGTATAGAGCCAGAAACCCAAAGGGCAGCAACTCAAGAGGGGGAGTTGCAGCTTGCTGTTTGAAGGATCCTCAGCTGCTCTGGCCAGGAATGAGAAGCTCCTGCTGCAGGGAGGATGCCAGGCCCTGCACTGTCTGTCTAGAGCTGAGAATTGAACTGGTGAATGGACCGGTTTGAGGTGGCAGAAGTCAGCAGGCTTGAAGACTCATTTTTAGGTGAAAAATTGTGCTGTAAAAGCAGAGAGCTACAATAAAACAAACAAACAAAAAAAGCACAGCACTGATCCACTAGCCAGCAAAGAACTCATCAGAGACATATAAATACAACCTCACACGCTTTAATGTGTAAACCACTCAACAAAATAAATTATGCTACATTGGAAAAGTGGTAAAAGGCCTTAAGAAAATTGAAAAAGCTTATAATAATGAAAGATTATTCCCAGTGCAATAGAAGCAATGTGTATCGCACTAAATGATGGTACTTTGTCAGCCTGGTGTGTGAAAATAAGCAAAGTGAGTAAGAAGACAAAGAGGGGAGGCAGAAGTGGTGGCTGGATGCCGTATGTACCGTGGTTCTCTGCAGCTGGCAGCAGGCTGATGGCTACGCTTAAGGTAAGATGTTATCTCTGTATTTCCAAACACTTCATGGGTCTGACCTCTTCTAAACCACAGAACAACGAAGGAATGCAATCATCTTCCAGGAATGGATGAAAGACAAATTCCTCTGCCTTTCCTCCTCGCCCTTTCTGGGCTCAGCCTGTACTTGCCAACAGGTAAGTGAGGAGCTCTTGAACCTGAAAGAAGATCAGCCTGTTCAAAC
>NW_010389677.1:18775-39001 GCF_000710305.1 Buceros rhinoceros silvestris | reverse complement strand
AGTGGACTTGGGTCTTCCTGCAGTGAAGCCTGTATCACAGAACGAGGATGCTCATGAAATGTCAAGTGCCCATATCAAATGGTTTTGACTTGATTAGCGCTTCACTCAAATGCTGCCAAATCAGAGGATGACTGCTGAAGGGACAAGCGGAAAATGTTGTGGCTGCATTTTTTTTCCCTAGGTATTGCAATCGCGACCAAAGGGGAATTCAAAGAGAGGATCTGTTGTATGCTGATGGGTCACTGAAAGCAAACAGCAGTGGATGAAAAACTGAGTAAATTAGTTGAAAATGTAGCTTACACCTGACAGCCCATTTAAGAATTTATTATGATGCACCTGAAGAGAGATCAGGTGTAGGTCCTGATCACTTGCACGACCCTGGCAAAACCACTTCTGATTCAACTCTGCTGTGAAGTGGCATGGAAAGAACCCTATCAGATAGCTCATTGCAAGGGAGCACATGGACGGGTGGGAAAAGCTCCCCCCTGCACTGAATCCTCCATCCCAACGTTTTTGGAGCATAGAGATCAGCAGTGCTGGGTCAGCCAAGGACTCACCTGTCCCTTACGCTGTCTCTGACAGTGGCCAAAACCTGATGCCCAGAGAAACAAAGCACAGCAAGACCAGCCCGCGATGGTCTCCTGAAAACACCCAGCTCTTTGTTTGACTTTGGAAATGGCTCACTCAGGCAGTTTTCCTGTGTATTTATTAACTCCCAGTAAGCTTCTCATCCATGAACCTTTCTGGATTACCTGAGACCCCGTGAAGCTCTTCACGTCCCCGGTGTCACGTGGCAGGTTCTGCAGTCCGGCTGCTCTGTGTGGGCAGCCTGGCTGACAAGTACTGAAAAACAGCCTAGGAGGAACCAGAACTTGGAACTCTTGGCTTTCTCTTTGGTGTCTGCATTCCCAGGTTTAAGGAAACAAGCTCAGACCACAACACCTATTGTAGGTCTAGTCAATAGGTAGCCAAAAGGATTGAAGATGAATCATTTTATGGTTTCTAACAAAATAGGCACCAGCCTCCTTGCCGCTCTCTTCAGCTACGGAGGAGCAATCAGTTCTACTAACAGGTCGGAAAATTCTGTCCTGCAACCCCTGCACTGACCTTCAGTCCCCTCCTCACCTTAGGAGAGATCTAAGAAGAAAGAAAAGCGGGTCTTCAACTTAATTACCCAACTACCTTTTGATTCATTTTTATTTCTTATTCCTCCTATCTTAACAAATAAGCTTCCACAAAAGAAGCCTTGCTGTGACTACAGCAAGCAACAAACCAACCAAAGAGACCCTCCGTAGGAAATAAAACCCCCATCAAGTGCAGACATCAGTCTCTACAGCTCGTTACCAGGGGTCCTTTCCTGGCCTTGGAAACCCGAGGAAGGTGAGGCTGTGCTGCTGTGGAACTGCAGCCCTCCACTGGCCTTGGAGGGTCCCCGGGGGCTCCTTAGAAATCCCCTTCCTTCATACTGCTTGTGGGAAAGGCACTGTCATCCAACAAACTTCCATCACATAATGAGATCTGTTAATGACTTAAAAATTAATCCCAGACTCTCTACAATGTAGATGTGATATAATCAGTACAAGGATCACAAAACTTTGCAAGCAAGCTGTAAGACTCCTTGAGGACTCAGGAGTGAAGTCTGAAGATGTTTCTTTTCAGTAGGGAGTGCACAACTAGTATGTATAATAGTGGGGAGGTGGGGGCAATCACATCTGATCATCCAGTCACAATGACCAGCTCCTACTTGATGACTAAGATACTAATTTAATCATATACTCTTAAACTGCTGCTAATTGTAGGGTTTTTTTTTTTTTACCTGTGAGGATAATTGGACTCCTCAGCACTAACACCTGGAATGCCATGTAATCCTTATTATACAGCCATAACCTAAAAAAATATTAATGCCCACGAGGAATAAAGAATTTTTTTTTTTTTTTTTTAAGTGTTAAAGGCAAGAAAATGTCTTAAGAAAACCCTTCCTGTGAAGTGTCATTGCCTGGCTGCTTATCTAAAACTTCAGAGCAGCCAGAATGGGGTGGGGGAAGAGACAGCCCTCCGGTGTGGCTGCTCAGATCTGCGTGATCTGGAGGGATGGCACCCAGCGTGCTAATGTCATTGCATGGTGAAGGCTGCTTTTCTTTAAAGCTGAAAACCAGAGCTGCTATCCACAGGGAACCCATCCCTTTCCAATTTAGCATCCTCAAATGGTACCTGAAATACTGCCGTCCAGGCTGTCCCTGCGTGCTCTGTGACTCGGCCTCTGACTTGGAGTGTTTTTTGAAAGTTGTTTATTTTATACTTCTTATCTCGAAGTCTCTGAACAGGTCAGTACCTGGCTGGCGCGGAGCTTTGCTCTTCCACTACGTGCTGTCCCAGCAGAGACTGCCTGGAGATCACAGGCTGAGGTAAGGTCCTTGCTGCTCTGAAATATCCTTCAACATGAGACAAAAATAAGATGCACCAGCAGGTGGTACTGGACTCCTCTGCAGGCCAAAGGACAGATTGTGGGGTATCAGTGCCGTACAGGGAAGGACTTGAGAAGAACCAGCCAGCGGATGTTTTCCAGTGTCCTCCCACCCTGTGGTGGGGGAATGCAGGACCAGTATGATGAGAACATACACTGCTGCAGAACAGCCCAGCGGGACGGTGTAGCTCTGTGGCCTGCTTACAAATGAAATAATAAGGCTGAGCAATGCTAAAGGAGTCATTACAATTCTGTTGTCCCAGGCTGACTGCTCTCTCTGAATCGCATCTTTATCTTGGTTTGACTTTCTCTAGAGCCGGGATACATTAGCATAATCATTCCCACATCCTCTGATGCTCAAATTTTCTTCTTAGTCTCCTGCAGCCTTGATCCAAAACCTTTTTATATTTCTACTAGGAATCAAGGCTTTTGTGTACGCAGCAGTGAGGGGCTTAGTTTGCACGTATAAATATACAATAGTCTCACTACTCTGGCAACTGGTGCCAAGTGAATCCAGGATGCAGGTTATGTCCCCTTCGCTAAAGGCAAAGGCACACGTTAACAACAATGAATTACCGTATTGTAGAGCCTGCAGAATGGGGATTATTGCTGCTAACTCACCGCCTTACCCTGCCATGCAGTACACAGAGCAAGCTTCCATCAGCAGATTTGGAACAGAGGCAAGTGATAACGTGTAAATTCATTAAGTGACATCTCAAAGCCCAGAGTGTGTGTGTGTGGGTATCTCATCCACTTCAACAGGAATCTTGCCTGCAGGAGAAGTAGACTCATGCAAATGCTGCTAGAGCATTTTAATAGGCAAAAAACCTAAGGGGATTCAGGAGGGGCAGGCAGCCCCCTTAAAGACACCTCACTGCGTGGTACATCCTTGGATTCCAACGCAGAGTAAGTAAGCATTGGCCTAGCCAGTGACAAGAGTATATAAAGCCTGTGATCTACAAAAAAAGGTACAGAACAGGGACAAAACTGTAGTTTCATTTGACAAAGCAGACCTTTTCACCAGACTGTAATCTAAAAATCTGGAAGAACTGAAATATTTCACCATCCTGCAGTTCAGGTACCACAATTCACCTATTTAGTACGTTAGATCTTTACCTAAGCCTCTTTGAACAGACGATGGAAGACCTGGCCCTCTGAACAGGATTTCCAAGATGCCCTCAGCTGGTGTCCCAGTTCTTTTTACTGGAACATGGGAAAACTCCCTGAGTTTACAGACACTTACAGGCGTCAAGTTATTCTTGAGGGATATCTGTGGGTAAGTTGCTGAGGAACCAGGGCAATAAAGCACTGTGCTGCTCTTGCCTGACTCGCTCTGGTACAATCCTGCTTTCAGTGCTCAGAAGGGGTGTCCAGGTCAGTCTCTTCCACAGGCCACCCATACCATACCCACTCTTCAGTACTCTCTAGCTTACCTTCGCACACTGTGAGGCCTGATCTGACTAAAACAGTCAGATGAGTAGGTCTGCAGTGAATGAAACCAGTGAGCTCTGGCTGAAGCCTGGCCAATCCCATCTCACAGAACACTTCTATTTCTGGCTTTGCTGCGCTATCTGTGGGTGGGAAGCCACCGAAACTGGTTTGTGTTGTGAGGCTGAGGAACTTCCTTGCAGAGGTTCTGCTGTAAAGAACAAATAGAAAAACACTGCTTCTAAGAAATAAGATGAATGAGAGTCCCCCGAAACAAAGGACATGCAACTTGTTAATGGTCATAATATTTAAAAAAGAAAGTTCTGAAGAACAGTAATTCTGATTTGACTCTTCCTTCCATGCAACCGGTTTTATCATTATCAGTGAAGAGAAACGCTTTCATATCTAACATCACCACTTTTCTGTTGAGCCCATTACCTTTTCTAATGGTAGAATCAAAGAAATAAAACTTTGCTTCCAAAAATAAATCACCGATATATCACTGAGATATGTAACATTCTCATAAATCAGCATGTTAAAAAAAAAGTACACTGTGTGCTGAATGTGCTTACTTTACATGTCCTTGGCATTGCTTAAGAGCTTTAAAATATCACCAAGATGGCATTGTTTGCAATCCCAAACTAAAAAAAAAAAAAAAAAAGCACCAACTTGTTACCTCTATCAATTAAATGACCTACACCCAGTTCAGGGAGGTAGTTGCTGAGAGTCCACCAAGAGGGAATGAGAGATTCTGCATAATGGCTGACAACCGAGGCAGTGAGAAAGGAGGGAAAACAGTGCCTGTGCAAAGTTCAGAGCCTACCGAAATCCTCACAGCCTTCCTGCTGTTTACCCGCATTTTTCCTGCCTGTGTTTGTCATGACTAATTAGTTTCATGTCCCTTGGGTAATAGGATGGTAATTAAATATCAGAAACCATGGGGAAAAGTGGAAAGAGATTTTTTTTTTTTTTGCTATGGTTTAACAGAAAGTGACAAGCATCAACCTTCCACCATCGTATACAAAGACTCTCGGGTTTCCTTGTGACCACAAATCCAAACGTGCCATGCAAGTACCAGTTCAGCAAAGTTCAACAAACGATACCTCAACAAGATGTGCAAGCAGCACTAAGAAGGGCGACATCTAAGGCAAAATTTAGGAAGCTTCTTCAAAGAGCTGGAGACAATTTTGTAGCTAAACAGTTTTATTGACTTTTTTTTCTTTTCAAAATAAAAAACACAAAATAACCACCAAGATTAAAGGCCATAGACAGCATTAACCAAATGAACCAGCCACTTGGTTATAGTAGCTGATAACTAGCACAACTGGATATTATTGCATATACCTCAGGTTCATTTATATATCCGTTACAGTTTGGCAAGATTACAATCATACAGTAGCTTTGGTTGTGTAAAACCTAGTAGCAATACTTACTCAAAGTGTGACTGGATGATAATGTTTTATGACAACGGGTATTTATCTCATCTTGACACGTCTTCTCTCCTTCGTTCTTCTCCTCCACAATATACATTATTATTATTGACCGAGAATTAAGGAGATGTATTTGCAACCATCATTTAGAGCCCTTCATTATCACCACATGGTGAAGAATCTTACAGGGGTAGGAATCTGTCACTTGATTTCCTTAGAAAAGTTTGTAGAGCAGCATCTCTTTCCATGCTGTGTGGCTTCTACCATCCTGTGGTAGCATCTGCCAAGAACGAGTCCATCCGGAATGCAAATATGGAGAGGTGTATATGGCTTTCAGTCCAAAGCCTTTCCTGACCTACAGCACTGGGGTGTGACTGTCCTGCCTTGCCTTTGAGTACAGAAAAACACACAAACAGCTTTTCACATTGTGTGCCGAGCTGCCAGCACAAAACAAGATTAACGAACCTAATACACAACACTATCTCGGTTACAGAACTGTGCTTGAGACACTGTACAGGATTGCAGGTGTACCTCCTACAGGCTAGGTATTTCAGTTTTGGTCTTTTATTTGCTCTCATCCTTACATAATCTGGAGTAACACTGCAGCTTTAACGGTTGATAAAAAGTCACAAACACGCAGGCTACTTGAAAACGCTGGAGGCTTTGTTTCTTTCCTGCACCACCTGCGCAGTTTTGCCCCCAGCTTTCAAGGAACACCTATTGCCAGGGGAAATATACCAGCTACTTAAAAATAATCTAGCATTCTGAGTTCTACCTGGGAAAAGCTATAAAACGATTTGGATCAAAGTGAAGAGACCTTCTTCATTTACAAAACGCTGTAAGACTAGATAGATAACTCCTACTTGGTTTTGCAGCCCTTTCAGTTGCTTGCACGGAAGCAAATAGGAATTCGGCGTGAGGAATGGCTGCATGGTTAAGATCCCACAGCAGAAGGTAACTGCCATGCAGTAATTGAAATGCAAGCAGTGGAACTGCTTTTTGTATTCAGATCCATACTCGTGTAAGGATATAAATTAATAAGCCCTTCTAAATGATTTTAGAAATATTCTCTTTGATCTAGACGTATAAAACCTCTGAATACTTAGAATCACTAGATTTCACATGGCCCACGAAGACGTAATTATTTGCACTTACATGGCAAATATTAGAAATACATTTGCCTGCAGTTGAGCAGGTGATTATACTGCCTATTACTCAGCCGAGCGAAGATCAAGCACTCTATATCTTGCAGTTATTGGATCTTATTCTAACCCTTTACTTGAGAAAGGGGAAATAACCACCTAATTATATTACCGGTGCACAGTACTTAGTTTAAAAAAAGACAATCTCTATTAGGCAACTAGATTTTTTCCTAAGATGACTTTTTACGAGATACTCTAAAAGCGATTCTCACGACTGAAGATTGCCTATCTCACTGTACTCGCATAGTAAAAATAGTTAAAATCTAATTACAAAGCTGCTACATGGTTATTTTGTGGTCTGTAAAATAAAACAGTATCCAGAATTTTATCTGAACAAAATATACCAGACAGTATAAAAATATTTCCCAATTGGAGTTCGAAACATTAATGCTGGATTTTTCTTTTGGTATAAAAAGAAATGTAAGAATGGTAGATGTTTATCTGCTTACCAGCCAAAAATATGTGTATGACTTCGAGGAGTTGTTCCAGGCTCACTTTCAGTGAGCTTGTGCTTTTCACCCCAGCAATAATAAATGCACAGGTGGAACAAAGTTTCCTGAAAACCTGAACTACATCTTATTTCTAACAATAAGACTAATTTCTGATACTGGCTATGGATTTCCGCTTATTTACTTAGTTCAGGCAACTACAGCAGAGGAATTCCAGAAGCACCATTTCCTCTTCGAATGGTGTTTGTTCAGCGCAACATCTTCCTTCTCTCTTTCTTTTTTAACTCGCTGGTAGTGATCTTCTTCCTTTAAATACCACACCGGCGGCCAGCGATGCCTCTCAAAATATTCTTGATTATCTGATTAAAAAGAAACAATCAAAAGCCCCCCCCAAGAAGATAAGATAAACAAATCCCAGAAATGGTCTGCAAAAACCTGTGCCACCCATCATTTATATTGGGGATTCCCCCAGTTTCCTCACATGCCTTACTTACAGGGTGAAAAGACTTTGAAAGGAGTTGCACTGCAGAGGCTTAGTCCACCAAAGAACAAGCCCTTTACAAAGCGTGTTTTTCATCGCGGAGCTTGAAAACAGCTCTGTTCCTTCTAGCATCACTGCAATAAGTATTGAACATGATGCTTGCCCAGGAATCAGGCTAATGATTATGACCTTTCTTTACAGATGAGAAGAATTTATGAACGCTACTCGAGATAGCGCAGATGTTCGGTCTTGTGGTTAGCTATCTGAGCTCAGCTTTCATGTTTAATCAACCGCGAAGAAAGGAAAGGAAACCTCATGAAGTCTGGGGAGGAAAGTTGCCCATACCTGACGATTTAGCTTTGATTTCCTTGCGAAATTTGGAGCAAACGCTGTTGTAATTGGTGCAGATGTAGTGCAAGCACCAAGCCGCCAGCTGGTTGGCATTGTGAAACTGTAAAGAAAAACAAAGAGCTTATTCCATTTCCCGAAATCATGTTCATTTTGCAGCCCCAATTAACAACTACAGCGATCCCCAAAGGATTGTATCTGGCAGCGCTCTCCCAAGTACACAGGGGAGCTTTCGAGGCTGCAGTGGCTCCTAGATGCCCTACACGTTGTTGCACAATTCTGCTGGAACAACCAGTGCCCCAAAAGGCTTGTGAATAGGTGCACACCTGGCAAAGCACATTCAGACCCACACAGGAGCTGAAACTCAGGCAAGCCTCAGGATCTGAATCTTCTGGTACAATTGCACCAGTCATCTATCACTACCAGTTACTGCAAACCCTGCTCTGAAGCAACTCCCTGGAAAACTGTGTTCATTGGCAGAATTCAAGCATTCCTGAAAGCTCAACAGAAAATCTTGTTCAAGCTTCTGACGGTTGTAAGGAAGCACATGTATCTATTTTGTAATAGGTATTGAAATCAGGTGTAGCAAGCTGCCTTTTCTTGGAAGGGGTTCAGTTCTGGTTTTGCAACAGCTTTACAGGCATTGCAAGAGAGGGACTTGAAAGCAGCTGCAGGATATCTTGCACGGTGGCCAGCTTGTGCTACCTAAACTCCAGATTTCAAGCCAAGCTGCTGCCAGACTCATCATTAGTGTGAAATCAAGAATGATTCAATTTAAAAAATATTTTGGCTTGTACTACTGTATCTGGGAGACTGCTGTAGCACTTCTTTTGGAGATCAGAGGTGCACAGGTTAACCGTGAGCTGGGGCGCTCTCTCTTCATGGTTTCTGGGACGCAAGAAATATTAAACATGAAGTAGTAGGATTTGACCAAATGACTGGTTCCGCGCAGCCAGTCTAAATGTCAAATCTAAGAATACAACAGATTTTACCTCTGCAATGGATGTCTAAATATATCTACAAGAACTGAATTGAAAGGAACCCAAGAATCAGGCAATATTACAAAGCTGAACAGCTTCATCACATTACATTTCACATTGCTGAAATATGGCCAGCAGAACGTGGAGCCTGGAACCTCCACAATCCGGGAAAACTAAAACATGCATTTGAAAGACAACTGCTCCCAGATTACTTTGAAGATGAAACATCTGTTTAAGTAATGTAAAAACCTTCTTTACAACAGAAGATAAAACTAAATTTTATTGTCAGTCACTCTTAAGACCTACAGACTTTGAGCTGCTGAGATGCTCAGAACCTGTAAGGTGCTAAAAGCAAATCCTGCAGCTGGCCAGAATCTCTTTAAAAAGCAGCGCACACCAACCTGAGCCAGTTCCAGGTAGGACAGTACTTCTCCGTCTATTGCCACGCCGCTCACGGCAGCTTTTGTCAGCTCTTGCACCGCGTGCTGTTCTGTTAGAGGAGGAAGAAAACTCAGCACTCACGTGGGAAACAGTCACATTTCAAGGTCAGATCATGCACAAGTAACAGAACCAAGAAGGCATGTTCTCCCTCCTCCTAGAGTTAACTCTAGCGTTATGCAAGGGGCACATTCACCCAGTTATCCTGAGCAACTTCAGATTTGGGTGAAGTCAAATTCTGGCATCTGGTGTTGTGGCTGGAGGTTCTGTGTCACAGGTATAAACTGTCTTGTCCCGGTGGAGCACTATTTATTTCTGGTTTCACACACAACTCAAAGTTCACTTCAGGCCCTCTTCAAATTCTCAGATTAGTTGTTCCCAGAGAGCAGATAAAGGCTGACCAGCTCTCCCAAAAGTTCCTTCAAGAGTCTCCTTAACCCTTATCCTAGAAGTATAAACATCTTAGAGGTTTGTTTCTTGGGAAATGTTGTCAGCTGGCTTCATTCTCCTGGGTTCAATTGTTGCCAGTAACTTTTGGAATCAAAAATTAAATTAAGAATTAAATGGAATTAAATATTCTTAATAGCATATGTTTATTTATGCTGCATCTACTTAAAAAAAATACCCAAGACTTCAGTTAAAACTGCATATACAATCAGGCAATAAAGATCTGGTCTGTCAGAACCAGGCTCGACGAGGTACCCGATCCTGATGCACAACTGAAGGAGAGCTGGGATTTGGAACACGGTTAAATTCTGCCTAAATTTTACCCTGCAAATGGGTGTGGCTTTGCATTATCTGATTCTGAGTTTTGGCCTTGGCCATGTCTCCAGAATGATGCCAAGTTACAGACAGAGATAAACAACATACCCACCCCCTACCCTTGGAGGTCTGGGGCGTGCATGGATTTAATTTTAAAACTAAGTAGTATCCTATCCCGTAACTTTTCTCTAAGGACACGACAGAAAAGTTTTTCAACGTTTATTTTCCCTGACACTTGAGAAAAATCTCGTGTGTTCCAAACCCATTAAAACTCGCTTCAGCCATTGCAGAAGACACTGCGTTGGACAAGGCAGCAAATTCTTACCTGCCAGTGCAACCAGGTGAGGAAGGCAAAACCTATTCGCCAATGCAATTAACTCAAGCGTGTCCAGTTCCTGACTGGAGGACAGCTGCTTGGTATACAAGTAATCTAAAACCGCTTGCATGGAAGTCTTGTTTATGTTGGGAAGAACTACCTGGAAAAGATATTTAAGAGAAGAGTCTCTAGTAACTAAGGAATTTTTATATAGAGGCCATATGTCACTTTGCTGGACTGTCTCTTTTTCCTCTTTGAGTCATTTTAGAAATGCGGGGAAAATGTTTTTCAAAACAAAAGGAAATTTCCCATTAAAGTTCAAGAAGGTGCCAACAGGTAAGCATAGCTCCAGAGTCCCATCCTTCGCCAGTTTAGGAGAATTAGAAGGCCTCACTGTCACCTCTCACTGTAGCAGCTCAGCTACAGTTTGCTCACACGCTCACTCCTCCAAATAGGGTAAAACTGGTTCTTGCAGGGCTTAAGGCTGCAGCAGGTGAGTCTGCTTCCAATACCCAAGCTAGTCAATCCTACTCATCAGCAGATCATCATGTTCATCTTCAGAACTCAAAGAGATGCCAGCACTGAAGAATGCACTGTGGCATTCTGAAAAACTTGCATAAAAACAAATTGCTAAGCAGAATAATAATAAAATTATGACGAGGCATTAAATGTACGTGCAGCTTGATCTGACTGGAAGCAATCAGTGTGTACTTCCTGCCAGGGGGTAGTTAATCGCTGGCACGTAGCTGGTTGTTAACCTTCGGGGGCTTGTGAACTTTTCGTTGAGCTCTGTCTGGACGGGTGGGATTCAAACCCGGATCTGTTATGCTAAAGCATGAAGCTCTTACTCATATCAGCTACACTGGGAAATAAGAGTTCTCCCAGTAAGTAAGTTCTCCGAGGAGGAGGAGCTGGTTGTGAAACTCATTCATTATTAGTATTTTTTTTTAGTGCAGAGAACAGTAAATTCAGTGAACAAGTTTACAAAGCCTTGTGTCCCAAATACAGGAAAAGTACTGTGTAATAAGCAGATGGTTTGATTCTTTGGAAACCAGTCAATGGAAACCATTCAATTTGTATCTACTATATTTTAAAACTTCCAAAAGTATTACTGAATGCTTTAAAACTCTACAAAATGGAAGCTTAGTATTTGAAATTGGAAAGATGAGCTAAGACTGTGGAGTTAATCATTAAAAATAGGCTGGTAAAAAAATAGATTTATATTCATTGACAAATGTTGCTTACTAGAAGCAAACAATGTATTTTTCATGAACCATTTGTTGAGCATGCCTCTGGGAAAGGAATTATGTTTACAGCTGTACTAGAAGAAGCAAGAAAAACCTAAGTAGAACACCATCTTCTGGAATATTAATCACAAAAAACTTGAGCTCTTCGTGTGAGCAAGACCCAGAAGTATGGAAAGGAGTGAGAAAAGCAAAACCAAAATCAAAACCTGGGTATGGGTAAGAGACAAGAAAAAAAAAAAAAAGTATTAGCAGAGTGTTTAGAATTTGAGAAGAGACCATGAAGGCACCTGAAAACACGAGGCTTCTGCTGTAAAATCATAATTGAAAGCACTGAGATGTTTTATACTGTACTTCATACCTGCTTTACTCAAGAGGTCAAGCTGATGAACTACGGAATCTGAGCTTAGTTTCTACTAAATTACTGTGAAGCCATCTCCCTTTTCTGGTTTAACAGTCCACGTTCTTGAACCATTTTTTCCCCTTCAATTCCTTCATCAGGGGCATTGATGAAGGATCAATTTCTTCACCCTTCTGATTATATAAGTATATAGTCACACAACTTAAAAACATATTAAAGAAATTCACAAATTCGCATTTATTTATCTCCCCCTATTTAATATTTTAAAGGATTTCAGCTTTAAACACATGCTCCAGCACTGGAGGAAGTGTCCTGCCTTGCAGAAAATACATTATCCTCCCAGGCACCCTAATTTAATGCCTAAGAAGAAAAGCACCCCAGGTCTACTAGGGAAGAATAGAGAATCATTCCAAGGACTACCACAACCCTTCAAATAGACACAGAATGGTGCTTCCATTGCCCCAAATCCCTCAGACAGGCCCAGCAAAACGGACACAAATGGACAAATACCTCGCTGTTCGAGCTTTCAATAAACGATCCTCCAAACATAGCAGACATCCATTCACAGCTACAGATCAGCAGTGGCTTGTGGGCATTTATGGTTCCGTCATCTAATTTAAATGTCACATCTGCCACGGGAACAAAGAAACAGGCACGCTGCGAGTCTGCATTTAAAGTGAAACTGTGTCTCAAGAATCTGCTTCACTTGCACACTGTTAACCGAGGACCCTCTCCTTCCCACCACCCTCACCCTGAAGATGAGTCTAGTATTTTAGAGGCTTAACTAAAAAGCCTCACTGTAAAAGGAGATACTGGTTGCCTAACGCTTTGGAAGACTGGGTCACTTCTTTAAAAGCTTCTCTGTAGGTTTTGAGAAATGAAGCTGCAGAGTCCCGGGCTGGAACAGTTGGCCCTGAGTAACACTGTAAGTTTGGGCTCATCCCTCCTCTCAGAACAATGCAAGCTGACAGAGTTTTGGAAGTCTGTGAAGCGACAGTAACGTGAGAGAGAAAAGAATTGGTGCTTTTCCTGTGAGAGCATGTCTTTACTCACCAGCAAATGTCCCTTTGCAAAGGCACTCTTTTATCCGATTAGCTTTCCTGACATGAAATGCTTTAGTAATCTCTTGATTCATGAAGGCTTCTTTATTCATAATATTCTCCACCATCATTCGCAAATCAAATACTTCCAAGATTTCAGCAATCTGAGCCAGCCTGGTGAGATCTTTTTCATTTTCATCCAGTTGCCCTGTGTATAAAAACTGCAAAACAGTTTTAAAAGGTCCGGCCTGCACGGATGAATCCATTTTTACCACAGTTACAGGACACGTCCTATTCGAGACAGGGTTCACTTGCATTTCCTTATGCACACTAACAAACCCCTTACCCCAGGACGACAGAGATCTTGCTGCAGAATTTGTTTCACCGAGTTCAGGTTCTGGCACGTTTGAAGAGTCAGAACTTTCTGGTGGGGGAATTTTAACATCAGCACATTTCAGGGATGTCTCATCGCTGTCACCATTTGTCTCGAGGTGACTTGTCAGAACATCCTTATTTGTAATTTCTTTACAACTCTGTGTTTCATCTGAGTTTGGACTTTCCTCACATTCCATTAAGAAAAGGTCATAAAACTTGGAAGAGGAGGTAGCTAGGTAGATCTTGTGAGCAAAAATGTAGTCCTGCTCCTGGAGAACAAACATCACATCTGCACACAGCGGGCTGTCCAATAAATATCCAGCTTCGTTCATGCTCGGTACGGGACACTCGGGAATTTTGATAACTGGAGGAGGGGCTTTCGGAGGTAGGAATGGAGCCTGAAGCAAAGGCTTTTGGACCTTCTTCAAGTGAGATTTCCAGAACTGCAGGTGTCTTCTGGAGATCAGGGCAGCCCTAATGGCATTGTCAAACACATCTTTAATTCCAAACTGGTCAAATACACTGGTTTCATAGTACGGTATCCCAAGCTCCTTGGCAACCTCTCTGCCTCTTTCTGGTGGCAAAATGTCTCCCCTTTTTATCGGCCTAGAGTTAAACAAAAAATAAACCTTCTCACACCAGAGATCACCACAAAGTCACTCCAGAAAGCATGGAATTGTACAACATGTCTCAGCACCAATTCTGACAGAAAAGAAACAAAATATAGAATTCAGAGATAGGCCTGGTTTGGCTGTAGAAGCGTTCTGTGGGAACCCATGAATTTGCCCAGCAGCTCTAGTACACGACGTAGGGTAAACAAACCAGAAAGAAATCTGGGCTAGGATCCATTTTCCCAACAAAAAATCATCTCACCGGAAGACATGACCCAAGAGTGTGTTCTCTGAGCATACCATATTGGGCAGACACAAGCTGGCACAGACTTAACACTCTCCAGACAACAGCTTGCTTTAGTCGCTGGCTAATAATCAGATCAGGCGGCAGAAGTCTGTGCTAGACATGCAGAATACTGATCCAAACTTTATTAATGGTGACTTCAGAAAGGAGGACTGGGGCAGAAGAAGAATTCTGAGTATTGAAAAACATTTTCCTTTCAGAGAGTCAACCAAAAAGCCCACCCACCCTCCCACCCGATGAAGAAATGTTTAATAAAAACCCCCAAAACTAAGAAAATCACATTGCTGACTCAAGAATTTGAATGCAGTGTAAAGCAACGTTTTCTAGGAGCCCACGAAATATTAACTCAATCCTCTTATGGAAATTTGTTGTAATAGAGTCTTTAACTACACGGTCATGGGTATTATTTGCGTGAATCTGGTCTCGTTCAAACTCACACAACAGGTGCAAAACAAAGCAAGCAGGTAGCTGTGGGACTGCTTTGCCCAAACATATGAATGCCTCTCTTTTGACTCTGGGGAAAACAAAGTTCTCCAGAATGACCTCAAACTCTCTTTTAATCTCAGAACTTTGAAAAATTTAATTTGCAACCACTTTATTTTCTGCCATGACCTAGGATTTACAAAAAAATAATAATTGAGAAGTAAGAAAACCTGAGTAGAACTTGTCAGTGTAAAACTACCTGACAGCAGTGACAGGGTAGGGCCTGATAAACATGTTGAGAGGGAAACAGACCTACCTGAGCACCTCCACTAATCATTATTATCTCTATATTATCGCAGTGCTCAGGTGCCCAAACAAGCTTAGATGTCCGAAATATTGTGAGAAATGTATTAATAACTGCCTGTGTTAAAGAACTAACCAACTCTGACAACAGAATTAAGAAAGAAAAAAGAAAAAAAAGGAAACTGGGCTCTGTCATTTCTCTTTTCAAGATTACCAAGGTGGGGTTTTTTTGTAGTTCTTATTTTTGTTTAAACTTTACCTTGCCAAAGGCCGTCTGGCTCTGTTAACAGCCTCGAGGTCTGCATAGCGGAGATCTAGTTGGCAGCCGACCAGGATGACAGGTGTGCGAGGACAGAAGTGCTTGATTTCTTGATACCACATTGTTTTCACATGATTCAGGGAATTAGGATTAGCGATTGAAAAGCACAGAACAACCACATCAGACCTAGGAAGTCAGTAAGAAAATACCCAGTTAAATCCCAGCAAACGCGCTTTAGGCTGCAGCTTCACCTATTTTCATCGCTCCAGCTTAAAGGATGGGAGCACAAAGCCACACGCCACTGGAAGCACTGCCCTGTGTGCCCAGAGATGATCCTGCACGCCTGAACAGAGCACTAAGATGAGAGGCAGGGCTTGCCATTCTCACTTTTACACCATTACTCACAGGCTGCCCTTGCTGCAGAGGGAATTCTGCTGACTGGACACCTAAACTGCAATTCAAAGATCACTGGTGCTTCACAATCAGAAAGGAGTTACGCAAAACCTGGGGCAGACACAAGCCATGTCTGAGCGCGTTTTGGAGAAATACCTTTTCTGCGCCATTTTACTGAGGTGCTTTCCGTTGCAATGCACTTTGCACAGCAATTCTCCGACATCTTTAATAAATAACCTGTTAGAATGGCAAACTACTGCAGAATGACCACTTCTATAATATAAGCAAAAATAAACATTATGATGAAAATACAATCAGGAAGGTGTAGAATAGGACAGTGGCTTAAGTCAGAGTGAGCATGGACAATATCTGCAGGCTTTTAAAGGTTTCAAGTAAACAAAAAGTACTTCAGTAAATAAACTTGCTTTATTCTAAGTATGAGGATTAAGGCTGACTGTTCATCCACTAAACTACCACCTAACCCATCCGAGGTAGCACTCCAAGGCAGAGAAATGCTTGAATCCTTGTCCCAGGGCCCACCCCTAACTTGGGGTGCTTTCATTATTTATCATCTGGGATGGGATGTTACAGAACAGTTCTCAAACTCTTGGGTCTCTCGTGAAAAAAAGAAAAGAAGAAAAAAAGTCAAACTGAAACTCTTAAGAAAAATTGAGGGGAAGGGACATTTTAGGAAGGCAACTTATTGCTACAGAACTGTCAGCAGGATAGGCTCAGCAATGCCATGTCTATCTCCCTTCTATTATTCTTTAATTTAGCAGAAACGTGTTGTGTCTGCAGTTTGTGTAATGTATAGAGCAGCAGCAGTGGATCTTAAAATTCACCTTTCAAATAATGACATAGCTCCTCAGTGCTGCTGCTTTCCACATTTCACTGAGGGCACAGATCGAGCCTGCAAGACCGTTTCTAAAGATAGCTGCATACAATACAGGTACTGCTGTGAGCATAAATCTAACGCAAGAGAAATCCTCCTGCTCCCAGTCTGTATCTTATAGGAACTGCAACACATCCATCCTATCTAGAAAACGGAAAGTGATCTGCTAAACAGAGGAATGGTAAGCAGCTAATACGCCGGGCTTCTACATAATGGAGGCAAACATCTTTTACACTCAAACTTGCTCCATTCAGGGTCATGTAAGGAGAAATCAGTGTACAGTGAAGATTAAAAAAAACGGTGTTATACGTATCCTCATCTGGACTATTGCTGTTTAATTCAAGATCATCGGGCTGCTGGAGAGGCAAGGCTCGTCCAAACTGTAACTAAGCATCTTAGAGAGACAGACTGTCTTGTGTCCTTCAGAAACTAATACCTAAGCCAAGTAATTGCAGTCACGAGGATCCAGCCCTCCTGACTCTACAGAGCACAAGACACACATCACGTCTCTCAGACAGCTGAAAGGGAACAGAGGCGCGGCAGGAGCTCACCGGCAGCAGATGACGACAGCTCCCCCACCGCGCTGCTGCTGACCGGTGCTGGGCTGGCCACAGACCCAGGCTCCCGAGAAGAGCCAGGAATGATCCGTTTCTTTGGACAGAACAGGCCCAGACTATCCAGCAGACCGGCCCAGCACAGCCCTGCATGTGTTACAGCCCTTGCCAAGGGAGACTCACGTTTTTGCCACAGAGCAACTCATCACCTCTGACCTTCCCTGGGCAACCGTAAGACTGAGCTGGGGAAAGCTGGTTTCTCTACCCGTAACTCACAACGCACAGTGCTGCACTAAGGGGACTTTTCCACCCTACTGTCCTGCCAACGAAGCGAAAAACGGAATGAAGAGGTAAAAAAGATGTCATTTGCATATTATCCATCCTGTGTTAAAAGCTGGACTTCCCCACAAAATTAATATTGCGGGTGTTCTGCCCTGCAGAGGGAGAAATAAATGGCCCTGTGCCATAAACAGGACAGATGGAAATCACCGGGTAGCGACAGAGTTCACCCGCTGACCCAGCGCCACAGCTGGGACTGCCAGCTCGCAAAACACAGCCACCTTGTCATCATAAACTAAGTTTTCATTCAAGTCATAAGATGATTTGCTCTGTTAGTACGAACTGGAGACAGTAATGTATAAGGAAGATTAATTGACCACATAGAACTGAGAACATTTGGGGAAAACTGTCCTTTGGAAGCTTTAATTAAAATACCTACAATCTCTTTTAACGTCAAAGGCACATTTACAACTTGCTAACGCCTCAGTATAAAATAAGGTTTGACATTTGTTCATAAAAGCCAGAACCTGTCAGGTTAAAATAATGCATTAATATTTCCCAAACATTAAAAATTTACCAATGTTAATTTAATATTCTCAGGGAACATAAAAGGATAGGACAAAAAAACCCCTCTAATTTATTGCCATTTTTGTGCAGTTTGGTTACTTGGAGAACAAGAAAGGATTCTGCTTGCTTTCTCTCTGCAGCAATATATTCACAAAATACAATACTGCTTTTTTATTCTAAAAACAAATTTCATAACCATTTCCCAGTAAAATTCCAGAATTATTCAAGAAACATTTTTACAGATTTGAACACCAAAAAGTGCTTTAGAACTTCTCTATCATGCTCCTCCCGGAGCACGATCGAGTTGAGATGGGCAATGGATAAGCACTGCGTGCAGCCACATTTGTTAAACATAACAAAAGCAAAAGATTATGTTTACTGCAGATACTGATGTTTGATATGGAAGTATCACAAGAAACCAAGTAGTACAAATAACCCAGCAAAGAGAAACGGTAGCTTGGATATCCAACACACTGGTTTCTTTCTACTCACCGGGGCTCCAAAGAGAGGAGAACCCAGTATAGACGTGTGGGACTTGGCAGGTGGAAAAGGGGTCCTGGCTGACCAGGCTCTGGCACTGGAGTCTCACATTAAAGCCTAAGAGCACTTCAGATGCTTCCCCTGGAGTCACAGAAGTAATTCTTAATGCAAACATACATGTCTAAAGTCAGCCCAGCTTGGTCTAAACACAGCTATGGCCTTCCTCTAAGAGGGTCTGATGGGCAAAGAGAGAACCGTACCACCATTTCGAGAAGCACCCATCTGCTTAATGTTTTCCCAAACTTAGGTAAGAGGAACTTTTTGATGGAAGCCACTGCCTGTTTTAAGACTTTAGAGAAAGAAATTAAACTCTCTAGACAACCAATTCTCTGGCAGGAGTGAGTGCATGGTGAGCTGCCACCCTGTGAGCTCCTGGGCTGTGAGTGATGAACTGTACCAGATGTACAGAGAGCAGTCCCAATCCCTGCCAAAAGCAAGCAGTACAGCTCTGACAAAGCCAAGGCACCTTTAAATTACCAACCTCGGGCTTCAGCAGCAATCAAGCCACAGGCAACCACTGTAACCGCCTGGAAGTTAACACTGCAATCGCTGCAGTGAGAAACTTGTGAGGTGGGGTGAGAAAAAGCAATGTATTTGCTAGTAACAAGCCTTCTGATGGAGCTGTTAGAAGCAGCAGAGAAGGTAATGTTTTCTAACTAGAGCTGGTTTGTGTAACAGCATTCCATAGGCTTTGGACGGGGATTGTGACAGTCTCATCTGCTTACGTGCCATGTGTGTTCCAGAGCTGGAGTAACGAGCTGCACCGCAGACGTACCCACACACCACAGTGCTGCTCCGTCTCTCAACAAGAAACTGCTACATATTTTCCATCTTCACTAATACTCTTATTTTAGACAGAACTTCAAGGAATCAACAATACTAAATGGTATCTCCTATATTCCACGGCAAGTGTGTGTAAAAGTTTAATGTTCCACAGGCTGAATCTAGAGTTATGAGCAGCAGCGCTGGCTGCAGATACGCTAACCTGGGTCTCTCTCTGTGAAAGAAGCAGGCTGCCTTCTGAAGTGGACACACGGCACTGCCTAGAAAGAAGCTGATCCCTCGAGTTTATAATTTACAAGTTACTGGGAAAAACTGCTGTGTGCAAGAACTGCTGGTTACGTGTGAGGGCTATCATCTGTTACACGGTCATGGAACAGCACTGTTGGGTTTGGGAAGAAAAAAAGCTGTGAGAATACAGAATGTGAAGAGGAGATGTCTTTGATCTGGAAATCAATGCAGGGAGTGGGAAAGAGCAAGAACTGTATCGTCATGCTATCTTCTCATCTTTCTAGAGGACCAGTCAACAGTACATAACTTGTTTTAGAAGAGCTTAAACAAGACCCAAGAGTTAAATCTGACAGAATCAATTTAAGGGTTGGACTTGATGATCTTAAAGGTCTTTTCCAAACTAAATGATTCTCTGATAGACAAGTATTTTGCCTCTGACAGACAAAAAGTCTGTTGCACATATTCAATCAAATCAAACTGTAAGAATAGTCTTGGGAGGGAGAGAAAAAGCCAAGCCAGTGGTATTCCTCCTATTATAGCCTTTATTTTTCCTTATTTTTAGCTATCGGCTTTCTCTGAGAAGCAGAGAAAGGTTGAAGTTGGGAGGTTGAAGGGTGTCTATTAGAATTTTACAGAGCAAACAATTTGGTAGAGGTTCATCCAAATTGCTAGACTTTCGTGACTTTACCAGAACAGCTAACCCTGAGACATATATTTATCAATAAAAAGTTGTTTCGTTTTTACTTCTTCAGCCCTCATTCCTTTTCCCTAC
>NW_010389677.1:0-18682 GCF_000710305.1 Buceros rhinoceros silvestris | reverse complement strand
ATTTTCCGAAGACTCCTCAAAGACCTTCATCACTGCTGAACTTATCCCACTTGAGACCAGAATTTGACATTGTCCCCCTGCATAGTTCTTCAACCACCTGAACAGAAAGACTGCGCGGGGCAGCAGCCCGAGTGCAAATACCGGCTCCCCAGGTCCCAATCACAGCAGGATCAGATGGTAGAAAGCCATCTGCGAATTGAATTGAGAGTCTCATTACTGGCTAAACAAAACCATGCCACATCTCCATGTTGATCCAGATACATTTTGAAGGGAGAGATTCACTCAGTTACACCACATTTTTTCATGCATGCATCTCACCGAGCCAAAAAAAAAAAACCAGTGCAGATAAGCAAGGCTGATAATGTTGTAAGTGTACTCAGTTTTTAGTAGATGCAGTTGCAGCCATCACATGAAATGAGGAGAAATTCATTAAGTGACTGGTGAGCACCACAAAATGACCTGAAGACACGGCATTTACGTGCACACACTCAAAACAGATGAGAGGCTAGGGAAATTAAAATGCAGGAGGAGCCTGGCATGTGAAGAACAGAAGATACCCAGGTAAGGCAGGGCAAGACCATGCAGTGCCCTGGATGTGAGCAGCAGAATCAATTAGTTCTATACTTTACCAACAGTAGAGAAGCCTCTTAAGTACTGGTGTAATGTGCGAAACTGTCAAAATGCCCTGAAATATATTCAGATTTTGTGGTGAGTCGCACGCAGAGCTATTTCTAAAATTTCTGTAATGTCATTTTTAGCAGGAAACAACAGTAATAAAAAGAAGATAAAGCTACTTTTAAGAAAATTGCATATTTCAAGACAGTGCTTCAAAAGTGGAAAGAGTTTTCCCATACATTCCTTACAAACAATACATCATTCTTAAATGTTAAGTGCTTTAAAATCTCTTCCATTTCCTTTGTGGTACTCATGGGAAAACAGTGGTGTATTTACAGAGAATGACAAAAAATGTTTTGATATCATGAAGAATGATTAAAATATCTCATTCGCCATTGCAGAAATGCGTAAGAGCTACCATTACCACACAAAAGACCGACCAGCAGTAGAGCCAAGAAGAACAGCAAAGTCGTGTCGAATCACCTATCAAGTGGAAAACAACTGCATGCGTAATTTAAAGGACTGCTTACCCGGTCTTGGAATTCAGTTCAGTCTATTGCTGGCTATAAAAAGTAAATTCACCCATAATTCTGGTTCAGCTTTTACATACAAAAAAATTCCATCTTAATGCTAAACAGAGTTTTGCGGTCGAAACAGGCTGCCTGCAAGGTACCCTAGCCTGATTCTGGGCCAAATTTTGCCAGCAGATTCAGGCAAACTCTCTTTGGAATCAGGAATGTTTGCAGTATACACATCCACCATAACGTACCAAGATGTGCCTTTTCCCCCTCCCTGGAGCAGAGATCTCAACTACTGCCTTTCTAAGGCAGGAACAAAACCTCTTTATTCTAAATAGAATTCTAGAGATAGGTAATTGAGGCTGAAATACTGAAACATTCTGTGTACCACATGCAAAGTCAGGGTTTATAAAAGTAAGACACAAAGCCTGACCACCAAAACCAGAAGCAGAGGGAAAGGTGGGCTTTTCAAGCTTATTTTCTTATTATAAGGAGGCATCTTACAGATGAGAGGTACATGCTATCTCTCTACAGAAAATCAACTAACTTTCATCAAAGATACTACAAAAGAACAAACAAAAGAAGAGATGAACTTGACTTTCTTTATTTAAAGCAGTGCACTTTCTTTATTCCCAGCCCCATCCTCTAAAAGAAAAAAAACAAAACCAGGAACCCATGATCAATCAGAAAAACTGAATTTAGAACAAGTAAGAAGAGATTTAGTTAAATCATCATTTGAGAATTCTTTTGAAGTAGGAGAGGGATGTAAGGATGGAAAAGAAAAGAAAAAAACAAACCAAGAAAAAATAAGAAAAAGGAAGATCCAAAGGTAGATCCTAATAGCTGAGACCCAGTAGATCTCAGTAAAACCGTGTTTCCTTTTAAAAATTGATGAAGAACACAGATAGGAAGCCAGGGACAAGACAAAAATCCAGAGAAGATTCAAGAGTGATAAGGTTTGGTTTGCATCCAGTATGAGGGTGACTTCCAAAGTCACGGACAACATGAAAGCTGAACATTAACAGATGCTGGATGCATCTCTTTCTCTGAGGAGGAAAAAAGGACTTCCATATCTTTTCCTTTCTTTGGGCTCTCACCAAACCCAGCCTCCTTAGTTTTTGTTCTAAAAACCAGTAAGCTGGTGTCACAAAGTCATTGATAAGAGCTATTTAAAACCATTATATCTGGTTGTGCAGAGTGGTTTCCGTATTCTGACATATGTATGAGGAAATCCAGACTGAGATCTCTCTTCTCTATTACAGACAGATTATGTACACATCACATTGAGCCTCGGACCCCCCCACCAGACATTCTGCACATAGCTTTTTAAAGAAGGAACAATTACTAACAGCAATTTCACAGCAACCTCTTTCTACTCACAATACAGAACTGCAGTGGGATGCAGAGAAGAAAAGCAGTAGATCTGCGTTAAGGTCACTGGTTTAAGTATATAAAGCACACACTTTCCCATCGACTGAGGGAAAAAGCCTCAAATGTTAACACAGATAATGAAAGAAGAAAAAATTAGTGCATAAACACACCTTATTGGAATAAAATCACTTGTGAAAGCTCGTGTTCTGAGACCCTCTCTGCTTACTCTAGTCCTTCCTGGGGCTAATCTGAGACAAATTCAAGAGAAAAACCATTGTAACAAATATATATAAAAAAATTTTATAGGAGTTACTCAGGATTGCATGATGAGGTAAGTGAACAGCTTACAAACCACTGTAAAGTAGATGGAGAGGCTCACAGATTTTGGTATTTGAAGATGATTCGAAGATACTACATATCAGTTGTTGTAGCAGCAAAACACAGCAAAAGGAAGCAGCTAAGGTGAGAGAGATGTCAAGAAAACAGATTCCTCATCAGCTGACTCTTTGCTGACCAAGCAAAAGCCTGTCTTGTGTCTGTTACATGCTGCTGCTGTGAAGACATCTCTGATGATCCTGTCCAACCCACACGAGTAAATGGCTCGTAAGGCACATGGAAGGTGGAGAATTATCATAACACAGAAACAAGGATAGCCAGACTGCAAGGGCGAGCGTGGGCTGTCATTCCAAGCACTTCTGAAACCTTGGACCTTCTCTGAAGAAAGGAGAGGAGCTGCTGGCCCATTCTCAGCTTAGGCACGGGCGGTGAGTGACAGAGGGCACTGATCTAATAAACTGAGTAACTCCGTCGAAACACCCACCTCGCCCTCACCTCCCGGAATTTGCTGAATGCAAACATCACTTTATGTTAAGGCTACCTGGGTTTTGTAATCAGAGAAATATCACCATCACTGTCCTTTCAGAAAAAGAAATCAAAACAACCCGAAAGAGATGGGTTGAATCTCCAAATACCAGTCATAAACTCCTCTTCTCACGGACTCTCTCCAGCAGTGTTCAGAAGGGGTATTTCTATGGATGCAATTACATTGAAGTAACCAGTTAAGGGAATCGTAATCATGCAGAAAAAGACGGCTGCACGTGTTCCTCTGTGTACATACAATACCCACACAGCTCATGAAATCCATTCACGACAGAGGAAATACTCTAAACATATTTTAAGAGGCTCTGTCAGCCGTCTCACAGCCAGGCTCATCCACATTTATAAGTCATGAGGAAAAAGCTGCTTTCTGTCCATGCTGTACGAACAGATTTTGTTTGGTCTACAGCTCATACTTAAGTTGCAAGTAAATAAATCATCCTGGCTGAATTAGCTGACAAACCACATCCATGGTATTTCAAATAAGTATTTGATTGGGACTGAATTAACTCTGCAGATTTGTGCTCATGTTTCCACATACTAGAGCTGCACGTAGAAAAACCAGGATACGTGGGATATGAACAAAACTGCAAACGCGTTTACCTGAAACAAATAAAAAAGAAAAGGATGCAAAAGGAAAAAAAGTGTGAATGTATTCCCCATTTTGTTTTTAGAATTAGACACAATGATATGCTGACACTCATTCAAAAGTCACATTGGGCAGGAGGAGAGGGGAGAGCAAATCCTGACAAGCTGAAATGCACATTAAGATGTTTTCATGTCTTTACACAGGCAATTTTGTGCCTCCCAAGGAAACGGGAGCATAATATCAACTTGAGCTTTATATGAAGTTCCCACCTTATTTGCAGGCTTAGAGAATACAATAACACCGAGACTAGTTTGTCATTAAACAAAGAGGTGACAAGGAGCTGGAAATCAATACGCTGATTGTAACAAAGACACTGTCATATTACAACATTTTGGAGTAATTCTGCATCATATGAAACCCTGTAGGACAATATCAACAAATGAATGTTTAGCATCACACAGCGCCTAAGCCGAACTAAACAAGATACTCCCAAAACTAGAGCACACAGTCTAATTTAAGGAAAAACCAAAAACCCAGCATGTCATGCTATAAAACTGCAGCAAACATTTCCACAAGTCCCTCCAGCCACATCCCCCTCCCTCCCTTCAGCTGTCAGGAACTGTTTCCCGAAGCTCCCGGAGGACTGTGATTATTAAACTCGGCAGAATGCAAGCTGCGTCTCATTCTCCACTCTATTCCATCCTCAGTGGCGTTCAAATATGTTTCTCTCTTTCTGTCACACAAAAATAGTGAAAAAAACATTCCCTTTGTCATTCTCCTTTCATGTTTCTATCTGTGAAAAATAAAGACTTAAGAAGGATTTATCTTTGCTGTTAAGTCTTATTAACTGTTCACCCTGTCATCTACAGCATAATCTATTTATGTAATGTTCTATAAAACTGTATGGAACAATCTTTTCCAACAGGCAGCAGGTGAATTAATGACCTGCTGGTTCTTGTTACACCACCTTTAAGACAATTAGAGGTCTGGGCAGGGTGTTCGGCTGAAATAAGCCTTCCCCTGCGCATTGGGCATATGCATAAAAAAAATTCTGCAGGGAACCAAAGGGTTATATTATTATACGACCCTTCAGACAATCAGAAACATGGGGCACTTGTAGGTGTAGCCTTGAGCAGTTTGGCGTAACACACCTTTCACTGTACTGCAAGATTTTACTCAGCTATGAGCAGACTAGTTCAATGTACAGAGGTGATTTAAAATCAATTCCTATAAACGTGAACACTCGGTTAAAAAGCTAAAATAGATAAATGCTAAACAGTTGGTTTTAAGGGAAACATTTGATACCTTGCGAAACAATGCAGCACCTCATCAGTGCTTACACCTAGGAAACGTTACAACTGAAATTCTATTTATACAATAGTTCCTTTAGAATTTCCAGTTACTGCATAAACCGACTTGCAGAAAAACCACTAACAGAACGGCAGGTTTCCAGAACAGCCTAAGTTAACTGGGGTATAGCAAACCTGATTCCACACAGGTCCTGGCAACATCACAAATAAATCACTGTGTTCATAGGCTTAATCCCACAAGATCTCAAGTTATTCACGTCCTACTTGGCATTTGCAGGATTAGAATCAAAGTGTGTTGCTTCCCCCCTCTCCCGTCTTGTCAGTAGACGTGGGATCAGAGTTCAGAACATGCCTGAGTTTGCTCTCCTAATCTCTACTAATCTTCTCAGTGACACAGTATCTGTTGCAGAATATCAGGAGGCCATGTCGAAGAGGAACAGTCAGGGGAAACATTAAGTTACATCCGTGTTTATCAAAGCAGGCTCCCCACGCTGCCCAAGGTTAAACTGGTATCTATTCACAAACTAAGTGGCACTAAATATTAAGGCAAATATTAAAGTCAGTAACTTCCCTCAGTCACAAAGCTTATTTACGAATGGCACAGGCTGTGTAGCCCAGACGTGTTGCTACTTTACCTCCTGACACAGAATTTGAGGTAATTCATGGCTCTGTGAAAACACAACTAACAGGGTGCTGTACACAAAGGAGGGTTTGTACAAACTGCCACAGTTACACACTGTGAATTTTTAACTGGTGGATCCCACCAACAGCATCCTCTCCAGCAGTGCTATGGGGCAGAAAAGACTGTCGTCTCTCAAAGTCAGTTAGTTCATCATTAGCACAGAGAGCAGGAAAACCGTGAGGCAGTACATTTTGGCAACAGGGAATCCAGAGCTGGGACAGATGCTCTACAGAAGACATTCCCAGCTGGAAAAAAACCCAGTATCTGTCTATGGCAGTTTGATCATCTGCAGTGAATGAAGCAGATATGAAAAGGATACGAAAAAGTTGATCAAAGTGAAGAAACGTGCAAGGTCTGAGACCTCGCTCTAGAGTCAGTTAGGAAAATATCCACCCCAAATCCATCTTCAGCCCAGTGCAAGTCATCTGTTGGCATTATAGGTGTATTCAAATGCCTGGTCCGCTGCCTGCACTGCCACAAAGCCAAGAGCTAATTACCGTTAAACAAACCAGAAAACCATCACTGGCTCCAGTGCTTGCGGAAATTATGCTGTATCTATTCTACACATGCTGGCAAAATCTAGATACGTTCTAATTTTTATTTGTTTAGAATTTCCAGGGTTAATTGATTCACTAGCAGACACTTGGTATTTACAGAAGAAAAACCTTTCCTTTCCTCAACTTTAATTAAGAAAACAGAAGAGCCTCACCTTTCATGAAATGGGCTCTGCTCTCAAGAGGTTAGCTGCCCATTCAACATCTCAGTGAGTAAGAGCAATGTTTCCCAACATCCCTCCTCCTCAGCTGCCTGTTAGGCAATTATATCATACACTGCTTATACAGGCAGGGAATGCTGATGTTCAATTTTGTAAAAGCACAATCTTATTTTGGGGAATGTTCTTTAGAATTCAAAGTAGGACAACAGTTGTTGACAGCGCTTAGCAGGCTGTTCAAGGAAACGTAGTGTAGTAAAACTACGCTGCTTTTTACATATTTATATCTTTTTAATCCTTGCAGCAGATAATCCTCTTTGCAGCAGCCAGAATATGAATACCTTTGATTGTTTTTAAGTCCCTGCTTTTGAAAATTAAGATTTGCAATTTTTTTCTGCCCTAAGATTTTAATACAAGTTATTACTTAAAATTTTGTTTGGATGGATTTACCTTCCGTACGCAAAGCGCCTGTCTTTGTGGTGGTCCCCAAACGTGTCCCACAGCCTGAGAGAAACACTCACTTCATCCACAACATCTCTTGAACGTTCAAGGACCTAGAACAGAACACACAAAACATTGTCTTTCCCTCCATCACACAAGCACATATCTGAGCCGCCTCATAAGAAGGTCCAAAGCATGCTAGACCAAGAGTCTATCACACAGAGTTTTCAGCAAATGCTGCATTTTATAAAACAGGCAGAATATGCATCTTCCTAAAACCAGGTTTGATTAAAAACAATTACTTTGGAATGAGAGCCCCGGGGAGAGGCACACCAGACCCTGGCTGCAGGAGAGACTGAGCATAAAATACTCACAAACTCATTGCTGCAGCCTGCCAGAGAAAGGCTTGCCAATAAATCCCAGTCCAACCGCAGAGCATGTGCTCCGGATTGTGACCACCTGCAGTCCTCACCTCTTGGCAGACACGGTACTGATCAATGGCCCAGACCGTCGGCACGTGTGTCGCCAGCAGCTGGTACTGAGTCAAGGTAGTATTGCACGCTCTTGCGCAGATCAGACGAGTCTTTCCCACCGCGTTATCGCCAACCACCACACACTTGATAGTTTCAACGTTGGGTCTTTCGTAGTCCATGTCAGCGTCCATTTATCAGAAACTGTAAGAAGAGAGTTAAACTTGTTTTCTACCCCCCTGTAAAAACCAATGCTTCTTAGAATGAGAGCCTTCTAATTCCACTTCTCGAGAGACGCCTGAAGAGGACAAACTCTTACGGAAAAGCTCATAGTAGAGTGTACCAAAGTAAGCCAGCCGTGCCTTTAAATACCACACAGTTATGCAAATGCACAACTATTTTGACCGCAGTGGGTTTGTGCTGTTCACATGCTATTTTCACTTTAGTTTCTGTAAACACAAGCCTGTTTGCAGAAGATAGATCTTGGTGAAACAAGGACAGCTAGCACAAACTTACCTCTTGCTAATACTTTTCATGCCAAGAAGGAGGAAAGACTGGGCACCAGTGGGTTCCACCTGAAGGATACCAGTATAAACCTGCCTTCTGTAATCTTGCCCATTCAGGATTTGATTTAGGGCTGTCCAAACATTACTGCTCACAGCAAGTCGCACAGATGGTTTTAGTTACACGCACACAAAAAACACGGGCTTGTAAGATGACTCCAGAGACTCTGTTCTCTACAAACCACAACTCCCATTATATCCTACACGTATCACACACTTAATTTTCCAAGAAGTTTGTACAGATCTTGGACTAAAATGAAACCAAACAGCCCAGCAGGAACTTGCAAATATACTTATCTATACCTACAAATCCTTTTTCACATGACAATGGAAAGTGAAGAGAAGGAGACTTTTGAAGACACAATCCTCACAGACAGTTATTATTGAAAATATTTTCTTCAATATTCTATGGCAACACACTGAACAAATGCCTCGATAGAAATGTAAGTTGAAAAACAAATGGATATTTGAAAAACTAAATTCAACTCCTGCATGTTTACTGCAGTCTGTCATTTCCATATAAACGAATATGGGATTTTCATAACAGGGAACGTGGGATCATAGTTGGATACATCCGATTTTGGTTTTCTAATGTCTGGTAGAGTCTGCTGAGCAGTCTGGCCTCTGCCAGGGAATCATAATCAATGAGGGAGAAGAGGAAAAATGCAAGGCACAAACATGTGCGGGAAAACTTGCCTAATAATTATTTCTGCAGGATTTTAATTGACAAAATACCAGTCATCATCTACAGCGATGGTGTCCTTTTTCCTGAGAAGAAAGCACTACAGATAAAAAGACCAAATGTTTTTTTTTAATACCTTTTTTAATATCCACATCTCACTTGCACATAAATATACAATATATATGAACTGTCGGTCTGTTTAAAATAACAGATACAGGCTGGTTTCGAGTTCATCTTTCACTGTCAGAGGCACTGTGTTCTGATTTAAAAAAAGCATGTTTAGTAATTCCTAGCCAAACACTAACTTTAACCGCATTCTTTCACTATTTACAGTGCTGTAAACCAAGAAACGAAAGTCAGTGTCAGAACTAAACGTTACCCATTTATTTAAAACTCTGAGCAGGGACCGCATGCTAACAGCTATAATGGCTACAGCTCAGTTATACTCTGTATTTACATGCGAATGGGAAGAGTTAGGGACCACACAGACAACAAGGTGCAAAGGTGAGGTTATGCCACTGCTGTGTCACACTGACATATTTTCACAGCCACGGAATGCTGCTGGAAATGCTACAGCACAGATGATCACATTAAAACATTCTGGAGAGTTCTCCTACACAAGACTGGAACATGGGCCCGGAAACTCTTCATCCTGGCCCAAGCACACGGCTGCGCAACTAGAGCTTTGCAATCGGCCAAGTGAAGAGCAAATGACACGGCCTCAGACATACTTGCACAGTGTCTGCTGCTTGTAAACCCTAACTGCCTTGGGGTACCAGCCTGCTGATAAGGAAACAAAGCTATTCAGATGTTGCCTTTATCCCTCCATCTGAGTTGTAACCTGCATCCTGAGGTAAAGGTCTACACAGACTTTCAGTTACAAGCCTGCGATCCAGCCACAGTTGCTTGTCAGACCAAGCTCCCATGAGGGTGGCGATAGCTGGGATGGTACATGGACTCTGTACCATCTCCACAAGTCCAAATACAAGGAAAGAAATGAGAGCTGATACCTGGAATGGCCTATGGGCTCTGTGTCATCTCCATGAGTCCAAATACAAGGAGAGAAATGAGAGCGGATACCTGGAATGGCCCATGGGCTCTGTGTCATCTCCACAAGTCCAAATACAAGGAGAGAAATGAGCGCTAAGTCCTCTCTCCTCCTACGCATCCTTTCCAAGAATACAGTCATGATATAAATAAAAGTACAAAAACAGTATGTTTTTTTTTCCACATCACAGAGGATGAGACACATTTGCACACTACGGCCTCAAAGGCAGGGCCCTGAATGAGTAGGAGGAACCCAAAAGGTTTCAGTATGGGATCTAAAAAAGTTTCATTTCAAGTCTGAGAATAAACAGCAACCCCCTGACATAATATGTGGTATTAAATTCCTTCATATTTTATTCATGCATGGACTAGACATCACAGATGGAATGTGGAAATGTTTACAGGGCTGGAAAACAAACTGAAGGAGCATGGCTAGCCAGGGTGTCTGGTTGGTTTTAAACTACCAAGCAGAGAGATGCCAAACCAATTTTTCTTCCAACCCAATATTCCATTAAAATGCTGTCACACAGATTAGCTGAGGTTTTATGTAACAACTTGATTTCAAAATTCTTCAAAAGTTCTTAAACAGCGGTTCTGCAAAAATGCACTTCAGTCACTCATAAAATATGTATGAAGTCAAAGCCTGGAACCTCAACTTTCTGAGAGGATAACAAAGTGAGTTGAAAATTAACAGGCAAATCTAAATGAAAGTAACAAGAGAAATCAATGCAGTTATTTGAGAATCCTAGAAAACAAACACATGAAAACAAAATTTAAAAATTATTATTATTTTAAATTGCTGATACACTCACTAACTTATTTACAGCAAAGTTATCACAGCACTCAGACACAGCATGCCTGAGCGTCCTGTTGTAGATCAATGGCAGCCTAATGAAGATATTTTTAGCATGACTCAATAGTGCACAGGACAGAGATTAAAATAAACTGGGAATAAAAACAAAGCAAGCGCTTTGTGGCTCTGCTAAGGGAAGTTCTTTAAACCCACTCCAGTATATAGAGTATCTCTGTATTAAAAATTCAGGTCATTTTAATATTGTTTACTAGTTTTCTGAAAGAGATTAAAACAGAAATAGCTCCTGAAGAGACTACGGACAGAAGCCTGGACGGATATTTAGACACCTCAAATAAAAAACAGAAACTAAGAATAAAACAAGGTATAAACAATTAACAGAACATGTGGATTATATGCTTACAAGTGCTGACAGAAGCTTTCTGGCTACTGGAATGATTAAAGCCAGGAATATGTACAAGATCTTAAAAATACAGCCATGGTTACTTTTTTAAGGTAGCCTCTGGGTTACACTTGTTCTAAACCTATTATATAACCACAGTGATTAAAAATGCTAAACATGTATTTACGAAACTTAACATTAAAAAAAAACAAACCTAGATATGAGCTCTGAAAATCTGGTAACATCTGGGAAGACCGACTGGAACTGAAGCAAAACTGGTTAGACAAGAACTAACCAGTGTGCATAAAGCTTAATTAAAAAAAAAAAACCTCACAAACCAGCATAAAATTCCAAAGTCAATGAAAAACTTGCTAAAACCAACCTACAACCTGCAATAGTTCTTTAACAACAAAACAAAATAGGGTAAAGTAAGAGGAAAGCTACTGGAAGTGTGACCAGTCTTAGGGAGCTTATTGCCGAAAAAGCCAGGGACACAGAGACAGGCCATGGCAAGAGGAGCACCAGAAAACCTGCTAGGAGAAAGGTCGGATCAAAGATGGCTGTTCCCAAAAGCAAGCAGTCCAAGATTCAGCTGCTTAATCCAGTTCTAAAGAAAGATGGCCAGATGGGTGGAAATGAAAAAATACCTGCAAGAATAACACGGGCTCTCAAAAATCTCTTGGGATGTTTCTATTTTTACATTGTCACCTGTGACTGTTTGCAGACAAAGAGGAGTCAGAGGCAGCCAAAAAATCAGAAGACGTGAGTAGACTCAAGATCTAAGATAAAGCCACCTAATTAATTCACTTGATGAGCAGAAAAGAACTATTCCAAATCAAGCCAATTTATTCCCGAAGCAGTGTAAGGGTACTGTTCTGAACCATGCCTTGCAGATGGTTACGGTCACTGATTCCTTTCTCTGTTGCTTCTCCTCAAACTGCTGTAGGTGCTTGGCTTTTTTGTTTAGTTTCTCCTCATTGCTAAGTGACTTGTTACTATTATCACTAAAAAACAGTTGTGGTTGCCATAGCATGCAGATCCTGCTGGCTGGTCAGCCTCTCTAACGACCCACTGCCTTTCTAGAGAAGTTTTCCAAAAAAACCTGAGATGAAGCACACCACTCCGTTATCTAGTCCACTGGCACGTGGATTAAACACAACAGACACAGACAATCTCTTTCCATCTCTGTATCAATGTTTTCACATACAAAAGTCAAGCAGATCCTGACCATTAACTTGTCTTAACAATGCGGTTAATACATTTAAAGCTATAATTGCATTTCTCTCTGTTGGAAAGGAAGCGGATGAAGATCCAAACCCAACAGTGAGTTCCCTGGGCAGGCTCAGGAATCCACTCCCATGGCTCTCACTGCCTAGGCAGCTAAGTGCCTGTTTTGAAATTTCTAGGCATTTTCAATCATCGCTTAGGTTATGTTTTGTATATGCAAGAGCAGTAGCTAATTATCAACCCTTTTCTCTTCAGCAAAACACCACTAACAAATCACTAAGAGTGCCTACATTAATCAGTGATTATGGAGTGATCCTGCAGGCATTTACTTCTTAGCTCAGTACTTAAACACATCCCCTAAGACTGAGGCAGCACCTCTTAGTGTGAAAACAAGCAAGACATTACTTAGTTCTTGTGTTAAGAGCAAACTCTTCAGCTGAAGGTTCGGGATGACAGAATGTATGAACCTTGCCTGCTCAGTAAAGCTTTTCTTTAAGTTATCCCATGGCAAAAGAATTAATAATTCCAACCCGCCTGAAGTAATATGACCAAACACACAAACCAGAGCTTGACAATTACATCACAATTTTATTAAAGGAATCTAATGGAAAGAGACACCAAAATCTACCACCACTTAATATGAACGGTGTGAGTGGGATCTATTGGAAAAACTTGCGACACCAGTAAGGTAGTAAGACCATCAACATGTATCCCTGAAAAACACACCTTTGAAACCTTAAGAAAGAGCACTGCTAGGTATTCCATATTTCAATCTATTCTGGAGATGTATTCTGGAGGATAGCTCCGGAGTGACTCTTTCAGAGAGCCATTACACAACAACATATCAAAAGAAATATAAAAAAAACCCATTTACAAGCCAATGCAGTGCTCTTACCTCCATCCCAGGTTGCTTGCAACCATGGAAACTGGAAAAGGAGATGCAAAATGCCAAGTTCTTCAGGCTGACGGAAGTCACTGCCTCACACTGCAGAATCCCAAGGCACCAGCACGCTGGCAAGGACCAACAAGCACGGAAGCCAGAACAAGTGTGTGAAATGTTCGTTCTCAATATATAACCTGCTGTGGGTTCTTTCAGAATCTTAATGGATTAACGCACACGCCAGGGGAAAAAGCAGAGAGACTGTTCGTTTGTGCCAGAGCATAGAATCCCCAGACCGCTCTGATTTGGGGAAAGGTTAAGGGCCAAAAGGCTGTTTAGTGGTTTGGCTCAATTTAATCAATGATTTTAGGGCCCCAGCAGTATTTGTGAATTAAATCACAACATGGTATCAAGTAGCAGATAAACTATACCAGCTGCTGAAAGACTGTCACAAAACGTTTTTCACAAGGTATGAATTAACATTAGTATTTTATTAAATTGCAGGAAGGCCAATGCTTTAAAAAGAAAAACTATTCCTTGTCAGCATCAAAGAACCAGCTAGTGACAAAGGGTAATAAGACTCAAGGTGGGATCAGATTACCAGGTCACCAGGGGACAAAGGTGGGCGTGATGCAGATCAGGCTGGATTCTCATCCAGGATGACGAGGCACTGCCCTACTGCCATTATTTAAAGTTCTGGTGGTTTATGTGGAAAGACCGAAAAGGAAGGGACTGACACAGGAGGAAGAACTAACTGGAATTTATCAAGTACTTGCCCTACCTGGGCCATCAACAGAAGATGACAACAGATACAGCCAATGATTTGGAATGGAGAAAAGTCCTTATATTCTAGAGTTAACCTGATCTCAAACAAGAGACCATGGGTAAAGTGAAGGGTAGGTGACCGAAATGTTACTTCACTGCAGGAGGTGATAGATGAGATAACCCTGGCTGGTGCTGCCCACAAAAGGAGAGTGCAGGTCAGCAGAAATACCTTTGACTTCCACAAAGGAAGAAGCTGGTTCTACCTTTTTTCAGCTGATCTGGGATAGTTCAGCTGTTGCAGCTTAGGGCCAGTATCAACAACAAGATAAATCCCACAGAACGCTGCTAAAATTTGATACAGCTGGAGAAAGCAAGTACTGAAGTCATCATCAGGACTGACTCCACTTGGCTTGCCTGAACCAGCTGCTTTCATGTCAGCTTTGGGCCAGCAAGCATCTGATTTAATTCTGGATGCTTCCCCTTACTTTGTATTACCTGCTGGAAGAAAGAAGTTCTTGGAAGCCTCTACCCAGCTGCCATAATCTTTGCTCTATCCCTCAAGTTTAAAAGAGAGCAATAAAAGTTGAAGACAGAACAGATGTCTCTATGTTTACCTAGAAAACTTCTCAGTCAAATTATCGCCACCATCTTTGTAGAAACTGCAGAGACAGGGAATAATAATTCCTGGCTTGTTGTACCAGAAGCTTGTCAGCCTGCTCCTTCCCAGCGTGCTTGACTCCAGATTTGTTTGTTCCTAAAGGCTAACTATTAGGACTCTTCATCAAGCCTGACCTGCCACTGTGATGACCAACACCTTCTGATCAGGAGAAATGAGCACCTCCTCAGATGACCAAAAATCAGAGGTGTTAGCAAAACACAAATTATTCCCACATTACTGTATAAACAGATTGCCCTGAAGCTCAACAGCTGAGCCTGAAAACACACAGATTTCGGTACTATAACTGATTCTCTTGAGCCTCCTGAAAATATGCAGCCCACAAAGACCTGTCCTTGTGTTAAACACCCTCACAGTCTATCAGACCAAAGAGAGATCCAAATGCGAAGCTCAGCATTAGGCTTGAACCATGGCAATTTTCTGACAAGTTCTGGAAGACCTGAAGGGTAGAAATCAACAAGCTGATTACACTGAGCAGCTTACATATTATCTGGACCCACGACATACCTTGCCATATCCTCTGGGATGAAATCATCTCTCTAGAAATTAATCCACGCAGCAGGTGAAGGATGTGTAACCATTTCAGAACCCTGTGTGTGAGAATCTGGGATGAGTGTCTTCTATATGGTGGGATACCCTACACTGCTGCCAACCCTCCCTTCACCAGCTTCAGAGTCCACCTCCAAAACAGGCCACCACACAGGGCAGTCCCTTGGGGCCTCCCTTTGTTTCTTCCTGCAGTGCAGAGGGTGAGCACACTGGCCCCACCCCTGCAAACAGAGGGAAATAATCGGTAGGTGGTATGTGGCTGATTTCAGGCTCACACTTTGGCTTTGCAGATGCATTTTGTTAGTGTTCCGGACACACCTGGCTACAACCGACTGCTCCTTCCGTCTACCAGAGATGGCCACAGCAGACACAGGGAACTAGGTAGTTAGCAAGATCCAGCGTTGCTGTGCGTCATCATCTGTCATATCATCTCAAATGGAAATTAACTGTGGCTGACATGAATGAAAGTGGCTGAGAGCCAAGTAACTGAAGAACGGACAATACCCATTGTTGGTGATAACCATCACCAAACCACTGGTACTTGATAAAGCGGCCAGCCATAAAACGTCATTGTACATCGAGTCCTCAGCCTAGTCCTCCTTCTGCAGCAAAAGACTACGCTGCAGGAGCAGATTAAGGCTGCCCCTCTTCTAGCATTCCAGTTCAGGTCAAGAATGCATTTTTGAAGCAAACACTCCAGTCATCACCACTTGCCACACTTTGGTTCACATCAGGAGCAGCTGGAGTGCACAACCTGAAGACTCCTTTCAGAGGCATTTCCAATGAAAGATGTGCCATCCACCACTAATGAGAGTTCAGTCCACAGGACCAGGGTAAAGGTACTCTGAAGACAGACCCTTTGGCCCTGAAGTGTGCCGGGTGGACACTCAGCACCAAAGTTTTCATCCCGGAGTCCCCTGCTACTGCATCACACGACCCACTCGTGGGAGCATCACATGCTCTGAGTCCTGGTTTGTTATTCAGATCAACATAACCGGGGTAAAGCTGCAGCTTTACCCCTTAGTGCCTGTGATGCTCAAGAGTCTCTGGGGTAACACATAAACCTCGAGATTAAAGGAAGAAGGAACATTGGGAAAGCCCAATTCAACCACGTTTCATGGCAATAAACTCCATGAGAAATCCCTGATTTTACTCTTATGGAATTAAGAGCATCAGAAGCTTGAAGAGCATTAAACTACTGACACTGGAGCAGCATAGGTTGTTCCTGACTTTACCCAACAACAACCACCACAAGCAGGCATTCTCCCTACTTGTGTGCATTTCTGCGGGGCAATTATTTATCAAGTTTTGCGAGAGCTGCAGAGAAACAAAAATATTCCAGAGGCACTGGTGACCTTCTAGCACAGAGAGCTGCTGAATTCAATTCCTGTGCTTGTTTTCCTTGCCAAAGACAGAACCAGGCTCTTGTTTCTTGAACTTCATGTGACACTCCTCATGCAATCTCATGTTAGAAAGATAACTGTGAGATTTTACTCACTCCCACACGTGACTGCCACAGGACAACTACACAAGAAGAGTGAGACCTCATAATGACAGCAGGTAAACAACCCCCAAAGACCTAAATGCTGACTAGAATAGTAAATACTTGAGGATGGCAGACCTCAGATAAAGGCTATTTCAGATTGAGTCAAGTTCTGCATTATGTCTCAAACACAAATCCAGCAATGTGAAGTGAGTTGTGCAGGAGGCGAGTAGATGTGCAGTTTACTGAATGTCTAGTGCTGCACAGAGACTCATTCACAAAGGAAACAAAACTAAAAAAGAAGAGAGAAATTGCCATCTTGTGTCTTGCGTGTCAGACAGAAAGAGGAGGAAAACAGAACAGTAGAATGGTGTTGGACAGGAATCAAACGGAATCCACACTTTTATTTCACGAACCTTCCCCTAGTAAGGAAGGGCCCAACTGTCACCACTCGTACCACAGGCTGCACCAGTTCTGGCTCACGCTGTGCCACCATCACGCCTTGAGCACAAGGTTTTCAGCTGTTTTCTGGGAAGCCAGTCAGCGACCCAAGGGTACCTTCTCACCAGTCTGACTGCCCTCGCTGTGAGCTGCCCCGCCAGTTTGCTGGACACAGCAAGGGCTGCTCAGCCCTTCTCCCTCCCTCCCAAGCACGCAGTTCCTTCCACAGCATCTCCATACTCTTCTGGCAGGACAGATGACAGCAAGGGAGGAGCGCGTCAAACACCTGTAGCTCCTTTGCTTCTCTTACTTCGAGGTTTCTCTGTCCTTTCACCTCCCTCAGCACAGGACAACATCTGGGTGCAGGACTTAAGCATTCTTCCAGTGAACAAAATTACAAAGAATTATAAAGTATTATAAAGAATCAAACACCGGGATTTACCGGTCAAGCGACCAGCTCTTCCTTGCAGCCTAATGCTCTACAGTATTTGTGAAGCTCGCAGTTTTAACAGGGCTGCAGTTTTAGAAAGCTACCTGGAGCTAAAACTGATGTTTAGTTCTTCTTGGATAAAAATACTTCCACACCTCTGAGCCTGCCCCAGATCTGATGCTCCTTAAGCATTACATCACTTAAAGAACTTTAGTGTTTCCCCACACCATGACTCCCTGGACAGAGACCCAGCCTGCACACAGGTATGTGTCATGCAACAGCTACTTACACCAAGCAGTCCATCACCACTCCTCAAAGCAGTCCTAATGACGGTGGCTTTCTCCCCACAGGCTTTACTCTCGCCTAGAAAGACCTGTCACATAAGAGCATACGGAACAAATGAATTTCCACCTCAGCTTCTATTACAGCTCAAGCTGAATGTTTGGCTTTGAGTCAGCTGCGTGTCCTGAAATAGTACACAAACTGAGGATGGACAAAGTCATTGAGGATATTCTGGCATCACTTCCTTGCTCTCGCTGTGACCATATGCAGTTTCAAGGGCTTTCTTTTATTACTATCATTTTTTAAACAAGTGTACTGCTGCCTTCAGGAGCCTGAGCAGTGCCTTGACCAACAGAAGGCAACTCGGAGCTCTCGAGCGAGACCGCCTCAGCCTATCCAGTGACTGATTTCTCTTTGCTCTAGTTGTTGAGTGCCACGAACGGTTGACGTCACAAACTGAAGTCTACTACTGTTTGTCTCTACAGCCCCTTTCTTTGGCCCCCAAACAGGTTCAGACACAGACACCAGATAATCTTTGTGCTGCAAGGCCCACCCCCCAGCAGCTTCCTGCTGTTGTCACAGCAACCCACCGCAGGTTCCACAGACACAGCAGGGGGAGAGAAAGGGGGAAAGAGGAGAAATCCTGCAGGTTTTTAACAAATGATACTCAGAAGTACCAAGCACCAGGCGGTTTCTGCTTCCCGTATACATCCTACACCTTTAATTTTGCCCTGCACCTCGTGGCCCCGCTGGAAGGCAGACAACGCCTCACCCAGGACCCGGCCCTCCCTGCCCTCGGGGCGGGCAAGGCGCCTCCTCCTCTCCCACCCGCCGAGGCAGGAGCGCACCTGCGGGCAGATGGGACCCCCAGCCCGTCCCG
>NW_010389676.1:28316-32736 GCF_000710305.1 Buceros rhinoceros silvestris | reverse complement strand
CCACCGGGGCGGCAGCTGGCCACCCGGGAGAGGGAAGGGCAGGTCTCGGTGGATGGCTCCACAAGCGTGAGAAGCACCGCAGCAGGGCCGCGCTGGCAGCAGGATTTGCCCAGCTAAACCAAAGCCCATGAGAGGTGAGCGAGGGGGCAGCGGCCCAGTGAATGTGCCCGTGTGAAAGCTGGCGGGGTCACGGCGCGGCAGGTGAAGAGCGGCGTCATGAGTCTGCACAAACACACCTCAGGGCTGGACGCTAAAGCCTGACCCCTGCCTGGAGCAGGTATCCTCTTGAAGGCTCTGCCAGTCAGGCTCCAATCTGCACATTGCATAATGAGCTTAATTAGACATGGTGATTGCACTTCATTTGCCTCGTGCCCCAGCTTCTAAGTACTCTCCTCCTGAAGTCAATAGTTACCCATGTGATACCTTTAACCGTACGGGAAAGTCCCCAGCAACCCGGGTACCAGCTCAAAACCCCAAGCACGTTTCTACAACCTGTTCCACTGGCATCTCGCTTTCCCAAGCATTTCAGGCACATTTGCTTTCCAGAGCTCCAGAGGCGCTGCGTCCGAGCAGGGTCTGTCGGCAGTCTGGGGCTCTTGGCCAGCTCAGAGGTAGATGCTGCTGCTGTGGCCATTCTGCAGAACTGGCAGAAACGTTTTTCAAGCCTAATGAGGATTCACAATTGGATTTGACAATACGTACCTCTACTTGCTCTCCAGGTCGTCCAGTGTGCCCCTCCCACCCCAAATGCTCCTTGTTGGTTTACCTGGCAGATCCAGGGGAGAGACATGTGATGGGACACAGTCAGCCCAGCTGGATGCCTGCAGGTGTTTCCTGCTCTCCCTCCATTTCTCAGCCCCGCTGGACACACGGCCACTACCTTTTCTCTGTGATAACTTGACCAGTGAGAAAATCCCCGTCCATTTATCAACACTTTTTCTGTCCAGGGTTACTCAGCATGGGCCAGTGCTTTGCTGTGGTGCTGCTGCACTGAACAAGCGCATCAAGCCCAGCCAACACTCCTGCCTGGCACCTCAGCCCAGGGGCTCCCAGCGAGCCCAGGGTGCAGCCCCTGTGACTAGGGTCACGAGTCCATAGGATTAGAACTCTCCCTCTGTCGCATTACAGGACAGGGAAGCAAAAGACAGGGTTTATTTATTATCTTCCTCAAATGGAAACCAGAAGAAGCGACCCATTATTACTGGAGATTTTTGAAGCCACCCAGGAAGAAAAGTGGTATTTAGTTGTTGTTAAAGGCTCATAACTGCATAACAATTTCATGCTAAGTTAACTTCTAGGTTTTCTTTCGCATATAAATTTTTAAGGAATAAAATAGAAAAACCCAGGCACTTGACCTTTAATCACAGTTATTTGTGTGATCAGTCAAGTGTGAGAAAAAGCTAGTTTGTGCCTGAAAGATGCCCTTTAAAACTAGATTGCTCTAATATGACACACAGCTCACACGGTTTAATAAATGGGATCTCGCTTAGCAGCCCCTGAGGCACAGCAGCTCCCATTCAGTATTTGTGTGCAAGATCTTGTGCTGGTACGCTGGAAGGTATTAGTGCGGAGAAGGAAATCGATACAGACCCCTGGGACAGCTCCATTCACCACCGAGGCCCGCGGGAGCTGCGTGCCTCCGTGCTGCTGAAGAACCAAACAGGGAGAGTATTTCCCATGTATGTGGAGGATTTGACGTTAGATCTATTTCACTGGAGGAAGGGTACGTCATGTTGTCGAGTATCAAAGCCTTTCCATTTATCCGAAGTATTATTCCAAGCACTTATAGAAGCTTCATATTAGAACAGCCAGAGGTATTTTAATTACGATTCTGAAGTATCATGTTGTTTTGGGGAAATGATCTCATTACTTTTTCATTGGCAAGACTGAATGACTAAAAGCCATTGCTGGGGTGAAGGAAACAGGGCAGCTTTTTAAACCAAGACTATTGGATTTATTCATTATCAGGCACAGCTAATGACCAGAGAGGAGCCCCTGAGCCCAAAGACAGGCTGTGGCAGAGCCCAGCCAGCACCAGGGCCATGGTCAGGGAGCAGGATGGAGGGATGCTGTCCCCAGGCTGTCCCCGTGATCTCCCCAGGGCAGCACGGGGGGGGCTGTTTCCTGGAGCACCAGCAGCATGATGAGGGGCCAATTTCTGTAAGCAGAGGAAGAGGAGCACACAGGCTGTCTGGTCACCTCTGTCACACCCAGCACGCGGGCAACTCCCCTCACCCGCTCCCGAGTGGTCCCACAGCCATGGGATGAGCCCCGAGAGCCGAGAGTGGGGATGCTCAGACGCCTGGTTGTCCAGGCTTCACACCACCGGGGGAGTTTCTGCAAGGAGCTGGGGCCCCGAAAATGTGTAATTCTCCGAGCTGAGCTATTACCTGCTGTAAGTGGAGGCAGAAAGATAGTTTTGAAACCACAGTGAAAATAACCCTCCTAGAAAAAAAAATCAATACAGACACCAAGGAAAGAGGATCAGAACCCAAGACCATCAATTCCTGAGATAAAGAGTCGAAAGTCTCAGTGGGAGGACAGCCAGGTCTGGACTGAAAAACAAAACTTTGTTTCTTTTGCTGACAAATGACTTTTTATGCTAAAGGACAAAGGAGCCAGGAGGATGCAGCCCTCGGTATGTGGCTGCAAGAGCTGCCCTTGAAGAAAGGAGCAGGCAGACACCTCTCAGAAGCGTTTGCACCTCTCCTTCCTTTCCCACTCTTGAAAGGGTTTTCTTACAACAGAAACCAAGGGATTTGTGCAATTTTGTGCTGTCTTGGGCACATCACAAAAACATGCTCTAGGACGAGTTTTGCTGCTTCTGCCGTAGGGAGGCCGGAGTCAGAGCAGAGCAGGCGGCAGCATCGCAGCACAAATGCACCCAGCAGTAAGTAAATATCCCGCTGGGACACGGTGGAGTTATCGCGGCTCCAGCCATCCGCAGCGGGCACCCTCTGCGCCTCGCCAGCCGCTGCCCGCAGCTCCGACACCACGTCCCGGGAGAGGCACGCTCCACCGTAGCCAGCGCCTCGCTGGCAGCGCTGTCTCATCCCTGCACCATCTCCTCACTGCGAACCGGTAGAAATCTCAGCGAAAATAAAAATTAATGGAAAGCTTCCCCACAATCTCACGAGCGAAGCTGCACTGCTCTGCATCGTGGGCTGCAAGAGGACAATACCCTGTGTATTAACTCCTTTAACTTCCCTGCTGTTTGTCTGAAAATAAAAGCCACTGTAGCTCTGCATTGGTTTTTAACAGCTTAATCTTCCTGTCAGATGTCCACTCTTTGCTTCAGGATCTCTGTACTATAAATGTTTTGCAGCAGCTCTTTAGCTTTTAAGGTAATCACATGAAAGATCCTTGACTACACAGAGACAGCTAATCTGGGTAAATGCCTTTAAGCATCTTTACATTTCTTGCTAATGGATTTCTAGGCAGCCCACAGAGACCCACGTTCTAGAAAATAATAATGTAAAATATAGTAAGTGTCTGATTTTTTTAAATGCCTCACATTCGTCATACACTGAGAAAATCCAGAGCTCCAGGCAGTGTAAGATCATTACACTTACATAAGTAATACTCTGTTCTGTCACCATCAATACAAAGCCCAGCCTTTCACTGGGGGCAAGGATCCGTTCGGCATTAAATTCCAACTCAACCACAGACGAATTATCTATCACACACTATTAAATAAAGCCAGACGGGAGTGATCCACGCACTGCCATCTGGTGACAGAGTCTGAAGGGCATTTACTGAGCTCAGGAGTTGTGCGTGGAAAACGTCACCCCATGCCCCTCGAGTCGTGCTCGGAGCAGCCGGAGGCTGGCGGAGGTGATGCCACGTCCTGCCTCCTGCTGCGCGGGGCCGTGCAGCTGGCAAAGGCAAGCAGTGGGTGCACACTGCTGTGCCCACGCCCTGCCCGCCCCTCCGCCTGCTCCCCTGGGAGCAGAGTGTCAGCACCGTGACCCCGCAGCCCACCAGGCAGTGGCCCCAGCCCCGCAGCGCTCCTGGGGCCTGGCCGTCCCGGGGTGCCCAGCCCGGGCTGACACAGGTTCTTGTGCTGCCTCCAGCTCCAGTCACAGAACCTCCATTAGGGAGAAAGCACCTACTCTGAGAGCTGTCTGATGTGATCATCTCTGTGGAGGAGACAGCGACGGATGCACAACCGCAGACAGGACACCTAATTCTGCAGATTTATGACACACATTAATTAGATTCCCTGTGCCAATACGAGGGGACTCAGACCCACCACCGTGCAACTTGGTGTCGGTGGCACACGGGGCAGAGCTGGAGCCAGTGCCGACAGCACGAGGCCAGCAGAGGCACCAGCTGCTGGGTTAAGGCAAGCCCTGCACCCTCGGGCTCTCTCTCAGCAGCCTCCAGGGGACCCACACACCCTGCAGCTCCAGGGGGCGGT
>NW_010389676.1:18380-28264 GCF_000710305.1 Buceros rhinoceros silvestris | reverse complement strand
GCCGTGCCCCCGCGGGCGCGCCTGCATCAGCCTGCGGGGCAGCCACAGCCCCTGCAGCTCCAGGGGTCTGTCTGGGCTCCCTGAACCCCTCCTGCCCACCCCGCAGCTGGAGGAGGCTGTGCTCGTCCCCTGAGGGTTGTGGCAGTCACCACTGGCCATGGCTCTGACATCCACCTGAGTGGCATTGATCAAGAGGAAACCATTTGGTGCTAACAGAAAAGCGATTGGGAGCTCCAGAGGAATCCAGCTGTAATTTAGTGCTAATTGATGTCCAATTACTTAAAGTAAACCTATTGAATTTAAGACTGTGTCCTGCTCCACCCTTTCAGTCACTTCCGAGCAGCAGGATCAGAAATACCAACCTCCTGCACTCCCACAGCCGATGAGCACAGACACGGGGGCCGATGCTGTCCCAGCTGGACACGGCAGCCTCCAAAGCCGCACTGCCCGGCCAGCCCCACTGCACCGTTACTGCTGGCAGCAAGTGCGGACCATTGGGACGGAGGCGTGGGGAGCCCAGCGATAGCCGGGTGGTGCGGGGATCTCCCATCCAGAGAGACAGCCCAGCTACCCCGGGAAGGATGTTCCTGCCCTGCAGAGACACTTTGCCAGCGGTGCTGAACAGGAGCAGGACACTGGCACCCCGCTCTTTGCACAGACAGGCTTCTTCACACTCAGACAGCCCCTCTGCATCGTCTTCTCTTCCTCTGAAAGACAGAGCTGCAGATGGGGAGCTCAGGTGTCTGAGCCGCTGAGAGCCGAGGTCGGTGATGGGAACGATGATATACCACAAGTACAATGGTGCAAACAGCCATTATCATAATTTTGATACCAATTACATGTAATTTGAACAAAGGAGATGTCCTAGCTTTGATTTGCTCTCCTTGTATTCCTGGCTGGTTTCATTAAAATCACTTACAGAGATTTGCAGCAGTTCCCGATGAGCACAGACACGGGGGCCGATGCTGTCCCAGCTGGACACGGCAGCCTCCAAAGCCGCACTGCCCGGCCAGCCCCACTGCACCGTTACTGCTGGCAGCAAGTGCGGACCATTGGGACGGAGGCGTGGGGAGCCCAGCGATAGCCGGGTGGTGCGGGGATCTCCCATCCAGAGAGACAGCCCAGCTACCCCGGGAAGGATGTTCCTGCCCTGCAGAGACACTTTGCCAGCGGTGCTGAACAGGAGCAGGACACTGGCACCCCGCTCTTTGCACAGACAGGCTTCTTCACACTCAGACAGCCCCTCTGCATCGTCTTCTCTTCCTCTGAAAGACAGAGCTGCAGATGGGGAGCTCAGGTGTCTGAGCCGCTGAGAGCCGAGGTCGGTGATGGGAACGATGATATACCACAAGTACAATGGTGCAAACAGCCATTATCATAATTTTGATACCAATTACATGTAATTTGAACAAAGGAGATGTCCTAGCTTTGATTTGCTCTCCTTGTATTCCTGGCTGGTTTCATTAAAATCACTTACAGAGATTTGCAGCAGTTCTGTTTGAAGTGCTGTCATTAGGATTTTCATTTTCAGTGGCATCGGAAATCATTTCACAGCAGGCTGTTTATGTTTTACAAAGGGATCTGCGGCATGTGGCCATCACTCGTGGCCAGACACAATTCAGACAGGCCGGTCCTGCTGGTCCTGCGGGCAGGTGAGGTGGGATCCGGCCTCAAGAGCTGGGGAAGGACACACCAGAGCGGCTACGGCAGAGGCCAGTGCCTGCCCCACTGCCCCACTCTCATCGCAGCCCATGCTCCTCCTGGACCTCCCTGGGCTGCTCCAAGCAGCTGCACTGCATGTGCAACCCAAACCTCTGTAAACCTGAAGACTGAGTGTGTGCCAGGCTGGTTTGTGCTGCTCCTGAGGGGCCCCACAGTTCTGGGTATGCATCCCCACGAGAGGGGACCCCAGCGGGCCAGTGCACCCTGGCTGTGGGCTTCCCTGTTTTCACCGTTTCCCTCATTTGTTAAGAGCTTTTTCACATCTCAGTCTTTGCACCAATCACCATTTTAAATCAGTTACCAAGACTTTACTTTGTGACTTTATCGGCCCTCAGTAAAGTGGCAGCGAAGGTCCCTTAACATCAAGAGCACTGAGAGGACGGCTCCGAGTGGCAGCAGCTTTCCTTGGGGTGGGCGCTGCTCGGCTCCTCTTCATCAGGCAACCAGAGATGCATGATGCAGGACACGCCGATGAAGAAACATGCTTCGGGACTCGCTCTATAACTCAATCACCACGAGGCACTTGCCAATCATCCCTTCCCCACGGGGTGCGGGTGGCAGGGAGGCCACACAGTGCCAGTCTTCTCATTTGTCCGTGATGAAGAGGGTCACACACTTTGCAAATTATAATAAGCAATTTCCTCCTGCTGGGGCTAATTCCTCGATGCGTTCGGCGCTCCGGGACTCAGCGCTTGAGCAGACTCTAAATCAGGCCCCAGTGCAGCGTGTCCAGCTCCATAAAAGCTCTCCGGTAATTACAGAGCACTCAGCGCGCAGCCGAGAGCTGGACGGCTTCCCACGCCCGCGGGTGCCTCTGCTCCGCTGCCACCGTGCCGGGCTGGATGTGGCCCCCGGAGAGGGACTGCCAGGCACTGGCCATGCTGGCCCCCTGGACACCTGCCACGGGGGTCCCGCCAGTTCCGTCCTGCTGCTGCTGGAGAGAGGAACCCTCTCTGGCCCTGCTCCCGGCCCCTGGCTCAGCGCTGGCTGCCAGTGGAAGGGGCGCCGGGGGAAAAGGCTGCGGCTCGGGGAAGCGATAAATTCGGTTTCATTATAACGGTGCACTCGCATCCCAGGGCGAGATTGCCATGTAGATTCACAAAAATACTGCTTAAATAAACAGAAAGGGAGGAAATGCTGGAGAGACTGTCCAATCTGCATTATAATTAGGGGAAAGAATAACAAATGGCAGAAACAACCTGTTCCCATCTGCAGCTGCAGTTTGTTCCTACTGTATCTGAAAGGCCACGCACCAACAGTACCAGGAGCTTTCTCTGGAAATGTATGAATGTTTCATTCAGCAAGAGAGGGAAAAGAGCATCTTTTTGCGTGTATTGCAGATTCTGCTGTAATGAAGCATCAGAGAGAATTTTATCAACCCAGACACTTACTGCTGACTCCCAGGAAGGGTCTTCATGAAGAGAGCCAACCTGGGGACCGCAGAGAGGCTGGGAGCTGGGGGTCACCCTGGTGTGGGGCTGAGTCTCTGCCCCATGCAGCAGTTCAGGGTCACTGCAGTCACATCTGGACACCCGGAGCTGGAGGGTGCGGTGCTTATTTGGAGACATTATTCAATCCCAAACTGACTAATTTATCCATAAACCTTCCTAACGAGGCTGATAGTGTAGGAATGGAGAGAAAGCAGCATTATTATCTGTAAACAGCGGCGGCTGACAGCATGTTTAATCACAGGCTGCATAATGGTAACATCGGTGGAGGACAAGATTAGACACTTCTGCAATTAGTCATACTCCAAAGACATGAACAGGAGCCTGAGGGTCACTGAATGCACAAACAAGAGGAGCAACAATCTGTCCCAGGGAGGGGGAGGCACTCAGGGCCGGGGACAGGCAGGGCCTCAGCTGTCCCCCACACCCCGACTCACGAGCGGGGAGAGCCCTGGCAAAGCCAGGCAGAGCCGAGGGCACCGCCCAGCACCCAGCGCCCGAGCCGCCTCCAGCCCTGCCAGCTCCTAACAGGATTTTGCAATCTGCAGTGAGTGTGCTAATGGGATAGAGAGGTAAAGAGTTCATCCTACTCACTTTTCTCGGCTTCTTTCCTTCTTTCTGAGCATCTCCCTCTCTCCTGGTTTTCTCTGGCTCGCCTGTCCCTGCCTGACTGCTCCCGAGGTCTGCAGATTAAAAGCATTAATAAGAGCCAGAAATTATTAAGTGAATCCTATTTATCACAAAGCAAACAGTATCTAGCAGGCTGCAGCCTTAGGAGCCGCAGCCACTGGTTTAAGAGAAACGCTGTCAAGGCCATGGGTTTCTCCTTCCCCTGTCCCCAGGTGGGGGCAAGGCAGTGCGGGCAAGCGGGCAGCGTGCAGGACCGGGGGAGCGTGATGGAGAGGAGAAAGCAGCTACAGGAGTCTCTGCCAGTGGCACCACAGCAAGAGAGAGCAGTGACAGCACAAGAGGCGGAGGGTTTGGAGTCTGTACACACTGACGGGAGGCGCAGGATGTGTCAGGCACCATGGGGCAGCAGGATACGGCCCTGACCCCGGATAACTGGGGCTGCGGCATTCCCGCTGCCAGCTCTGCTTCCATGGCAGAAGCTCTCTCATCTTCCTAATCCCACTATCCTGGGTTAAACCAGCAGCTCCTCTGGTGAAATCCAGGTGTTCTGATTTATCTGTGAGAGATCTCATTATCAGCCGCAGCAACAGAGACTCTGACCTTTCATGTCAGGGCCCCTTTGAATTTACTTTCTGCCCCAAGGTACAAAAGAAATGGTGAGAAATCAATTCTCTTTCCTCCAAGACCCCCTAGTTTTCAAGAACTTTTAAAGGGCAGAGAAACCATAACTGGGACATCTTCCTTTAAAAAGGTCCTTCGTCCTGTTAGATTTTGATCAATCAGCCTCCTACTCTCCCGTCACTTCCACAGGGCAGAGCGCTGGAGACATCCCCACAGCCCCTCTCTGCAGAGGGAGAGGAGAGGGAGAGGAAGGCTTTGGCAGCCAGGGGAGCTGCAGCAGCCTGCGGGGAAGTCTCCAGCCCCAGTGCCAGCTTACCCTCCTGGTCCCCATCTCGGTCCTGTCAGCAGGGACACGGCGTCGCGCTGGGTGCGGGATGCAGCCGTGGGCGCTGTCAGTGGCTGATTTCTCTCCCCAGGTACCACTCACTAGGCTTTGAGATGGATCCTGGGGCTGTGAACCCTGAGACTCCCCTGCTTGCTCCAGTGGGCACCATGTGCAAGCATCATGCTCACAGAGGAGCAGGGGACGAGGCTGCTCATCCCAGCACCAACCCTCCTCCCCACGGCCAGGGGCTCAGAAGCCCTGCAGGCTCTGACTGGCAGCAGGCAGCTTCCTCAGCCTTCCAGATGACATGCATAATTCAGGCAAAATATTCATTGAAGACCCTCTGAGCCATGGTAATAAAGCAGACATTATGACAATACTGATCAATAAGCCCAGAGAGAATCCTTCGCCGAAACACGCTGCAATTGTTCAAACTCTTAACTGTGGCAGGAATTGATTTCTCTTTTCTAATATCCCTGACTTTTAATTAAAAGGTAGTTAAGTAGACGATACATTTCCAGGATCATTTAGAGGCAGGACGACATCAAGGAGCACGCACTTAAAATGCAGAAATGGTGCCTCGTTAATACGAGACTGCAGCCTGGGGAGCTGCGCCGTGCTGGTTCAGAGATGCCCGTGGCTGAGCAGGGCACAGGGAAGCTGGGGACCCTGTGCCTGCACTCCCCCTCACCCCGGCCTCAGCAGGGACACGGGCACGTCCCCACTAGTTCTCTCCCGCTCCCCAGGGTCCTCCATCCATCTGCATTTCACACTCTCTTGCACACACGAGTGCCTCTAATAGTGCTGATTATCCTGCAGACTCCAGCGCTTTGCTTTGCCCTTGGACAACGGCACGTGGCAGAGGCAGGCAGAGACGGGCAGGACTGGGCAGGGCCGGGCAGGACCAGGAGCTTGGCAGGGTGGGTGCAGCCTCTCGCCCGCTCCCATCCCACAGCTACGCACTCACTGGGACTGTCCCAAGATGCGCTCACAGCAGTGAAGAGGCCAGGAGCAGGGAGCGCTGGAGCCCCTGCAAAGGGAGGGGATGAGCTCCTCCAGCCCTTCATTTTTTTGATTTCCAGGAAACTTCTCGTCGACCGGGTGGCAGCGGCACAGCACAGCAAGATGTACAAGGAAGCCAACTGTGAACCATCCAGACGCTTCTCAATCATCCTCTATTAGAGTAAAACAGGCCAAAGCACCTTAATCTGACTGGAGGGAGGCCATTAACATCAGAGACTCCATTAAAAGAAGAAATGGGCCTTTTATCTACTAATCAAGAATCATAAAGGAGAAAACCTTGGAAGACACCCATAAATCCCCTAATGCATCCCCAGGGAAACCCCAGCACTGCAGCTCGCAGCAGTGGCTCTGGCAACACAGCTCCTGCGCCATCCCAGCTGGCTAACCCCACCAACACGCCTGTGAGGCCACGGCACCTGCTGGACAATTCACCATGGCAGAGCCACAGCCGTCCAGCCACCCATGCAGCCGCGCTGGAGGCAGCAGCACTGCAGCAGGCATCCAAGCCGTCCCTAAGGGTGGCCTGTCCCTGCCAAGTGGTCCCTCGCCGGAGAGCAGAGCTCTTGGGCTGCATGGCTGCTGGGAGACATGCTGGCTGGGCATCCCCATACCCCACGGCACTGCAGCGTTGCCCCGCTGGGACCAGCCCACCCAGCCTGGTGGAGCCAAGCATCCAGCCCTTCTCCTGTCTCCAGGACAAGGGGCTGGACCCAGAGCCAAAGCTTTGCCATGTTCACACTCCCAGATAGATGAGCCCCAAGGGACCATCACCTCCCATCACTTGAGCTTTAATAAGAGAGCATTAACAGCAGCAATTAAATCTCCCCTGCCCCACCACCCAGTCCGGTCGCTGCTTGGAAAACACATGTGATGTAGTCAGGAAAGTGGCATTTGGACCAGGTCCATAAGAAGTTGAGTCGTACCTCAGCGGTAATTTAGAGCTCTCCCTTCCACCAGGAAGCCAGAGTTGGAGTAGGGAGTGCTGGCCAAGCAGCCTTTGTCTCCCACACCCATCCCTTGGCCCAGCCATCCCTCAGCCCACACCTGGCAGCTCCATTGGGCTCGGCTGCGTGGCTCGTGGGCAGGAAGGGGCTGTGCACCCATGGGTCTCTGCATGCCTGGGAGAGCCCCCGAGAGGGCGGCACCCAAGCAGCCAGCTGTGCTTCCGTTACCTCCTCACGAGCTCTGGCCATGGAAGCAGGAAACACGGCTGGAGCAGGCAGGTATCTGGACCACAGCCCTGGCACGGGGACAGGGTGCATCCCAGGGGAACAGGCAGAGCCGATGCAAAGCCCAGACCCATGGAGGAGCTTGTGCAAAGCCAGCACTGGTGGAATTTGGAGCAGCAGCAGCACAAAGCAGGGAGAGGTCCAGGTTCTGGAGATCCTGTCTCTGCATTAAAAGGTGCTGGGGCAGCTTCCAGGCTTTCTCACAAAATATATCTGGTATTTACTCTGCCGGTGAGTACCTAAGTGGTCAGACACTGCGGCAAATCCTGTTTCCCTAGGACTGATTAGATTAGAGAGCAGAGGTGCTTGAGAGCTTGCTGATATTGCCAGGAAAGAAGAGCAAAGACTGAAGATTCTCAGAAACATCCACGCCCTCTCATTCCTCCGCAAAGCTGCTTGTTCACGCCGGTTCGAAATGCAGAAGCACCACCTTTACAAATACTCCATGAATTTATATTATTTGGTTCATCAAATATAAGCCAAAACACAGACAGTGACAAATGGTCTCCTGGCTTTTTGAAGCCCCCCAGCAGCCCCATCACGCTGCATCCCACCAAACACACGACATACGAAGGGCCACCCCTCCGTCCCTCCACCTGTTTCTCTGCTGCACTGTGACTGGGAGCAAAGCACTGCTTCTCCGGCCACGGGGACGGGCAGGTCCCAGCCCCATGCCCCGTGGGTCGCGCTGGGGAGCCGGGGTGAGGAGTCGCACGGCCACACCTGCCTTCCCCCAAAGCCTCCTTCCTAGAAAGAGGAATCCAGCTACCGAGCTCGCGAACTGCCCCGAGGGAAGGATGGCACTGCCTGGCAGGGTCACCAGACCCAAGAATGAGCAGGATAGCCCAGACAAATTCCCAGAGGATTTCTGGTGCTGTAACACCTCTTCGTGCCGTTAAGCTTCTAATTCATCCAGCTTTGTTACCTTGGATATTTCGTTCTCTAAATCAATGCAGCCCCCAGAATGATGAAAACCTTCACTAATACCACTGGGCCGCTGCCTAAAACAGCAGCACACGATCTGGTGCCTTTTAGTTTGATTTTGCTGTCGCTTGGGACAGGATTAGAGAGAAATATATCTACTAATTCTTCCAATATCCTTCAGCAAACATCAGCTCGGACCAAAGAGGACATGGGATGCCACTGCTAGTAATTGGAAAGAAGCTCTTTGCTTGCAGATGGTCCGAGACCCTTGATGGCACCCCAGGCTTTGACATAATTATCGCAGGCACAGAGCAGCTGCCAACCAGCACAGTGCTTGAGTGGAAAGGAAGAGAGCTGCTTAATCAGCCAGCCTCTCTCCCTAAAAGGGGCCTTTCATCCCGGTTCAAACCCTTTGCAGAGGTGCTGTGTGCAGCACAAATCAAACACCACGGACGGGGGTTTCATACAATTAGTGGTTCTTCTCGCTCAGACAGGAATTAGCATTTTCCCTTTGAAGGATGGAGGTGGTGCCAGCTCCTGCTGCAGAGCTGGGGCAGATGCCAGCGGGACCCTGGCCCCATGCTGCCAGGACCCACCTGCTGCCAGCTGCAGGCAGGTCCCTCCTGCCACTGTCCCCCTGACACCCTCCTCTGCCACAGCCAAGCCCAGGGATGGGATTGAGACCTCCAGCAGCAGCAAGCCCAGGGGCATCCGAGGGTGAGTGGGCACCTGTGAGGGCCAGCGCAATGGTCAAGCCCCTCTGCACAGCCCTGCAGACCACTGTGCGTCTGCTGGGAAAACCTCCCCGTGGAGCAGCTCAGGCTGTTTTCCCGAGGCCAGAGGTGGTAAAGGCCAGAGGGATCCGTCTTACGACCCCTGGATGCACTCGGGTCTTTCCCCAGGGCAGCTGGTTCCAGCCAGTGCACTCTGCTAGGCATGAAGCACATCCCTGCACTCTGCAATAACCACTTTCATCCCTACTCCTGCATTTTTCCCTGAAATATTCCATTGCTCTGTGCCTGCAGAGCCTTTCCCAGCCCCGAGGGGTTCCTGCAGCAGAACCCCACCACCCCACCCCACCCCCAGCTCTGACTGGCCTTTCCACCTGAGCTCTAACCTGTTTGCTGGGGTTCAGCCAACAGTCTGTCTCACTCCTGACTCTGGTGTGTGCAGTTCAGATCTGCCGTTCTCTGGCAGTCACCGCTCGGATGTCTCCTCGCCGCCGTGCACACGGTGCAGCCTGCCCCCATCGCTTGCCGAGGAGCCTGTGGCACATCTTACCACATTGCCCATTTACTGCTGATTTTTTGGACATGTCTGTCATCCAGCCAGCTCAAGTGTTGCGGCATCACAGTGGCCTTTCCCAAACAAGCCAGAATTTTCCAGCCGGACACCTCTGGCTTTGCGTCAAGTTCCAGTTTCCCCAGCCAGCCAGTCCCCGTGCCTGCCAGTCATTAAGTTCATGTCTCATCATTCAGCTCCATCAGCTGTCGGCTGTCCTCACTGTGCCAGGACAGCCGTGCTCAATGCTGACAGCTCTCCGGGGTGGTTCACTCGCCTGCAGGGAGGCTCAGCCTCACCAAACACCCCCGTAAGAGAAGGTGGCCGTGGGGTCTGAGATGGCTTCCCACCCATCCCCACCCCAAGGAGAGGACGAGGAGCATGCCTTGATTCCACTGACAGCACACTAATTAACACCAGCTAATTAACGGGGGGCTGCAGACAGCTCCAGGCAGGGAGCGGGGCTCCGCACATCCTTGTGCTCCAGGACCAGAGCTGAGGGAGCAGCCTGGCCCTTGCACTCTGCAGAGAGCTGCGGTTTATGTTCTGTTCCCGACCTTGTAACTGTAAACTCTCAAAGCCTGACCTTAAGCCTTGCTAAATAAATTTCTCCTCTGTGTTACCGTAAGCGCTGCACGATGCCGGGAACGACGCTCAATCAAGGCAAGCCAGAGAAGCGAA
>NW_010389676.1:14816-18209 GCF_000710305.1 Buceros rhinoceros silvestris | reverse complement strand
TCGCCAGCTGCCAGCGCCGCCCTGTGCCTCGTACCACATTTGCCTGCCTGCAGAGCACAGCAATAGCGCCGACCCCAGGATTTGCAGGGCTGGGAAGAAGCACTGAGTGGGGTCCATGAGTCCAGAGCTGCACAGAGGCCCCACGGGACGGAGCTGGGCAGAGCTGGGCCACCGGCACGTGTCATGGGATGGACGGGCTGGGCCGGGCACAGGCAGGTCCACCGCACCACCGGCACCACCGAGAGCCAGCTGCGACCCACTGCGGCACAGCAGCCCCACGAGACACGGCCCCCTGCCCTGGCATCCTGCTCACCCACGGCCACCGCGGTGGAGCAGCTGCAGGTGAACCGCAGCGGTGACATTGCCTCGGGAGGGGCAGCACGCGTGGAGCAGCCAGATGACACGTGGGCTTCAGAGAGTGGCAAAATAATTAAGTATTGACTGAGAATGTCCTAGGCGAACCCCGGATGCACATTACATTCTGCTTAACTCCATAATTACCATATATATTATCCCTTCCCACACTCTATCTTTATTAGGCTAAAAGGTCTGTAATTAGCTACTTGGTTTAAGTGTAAGATTTTAATTAATTCATGTAATGAAATATAATTGCTTATTAGGGATGATGTTGCACATTCTATCACACCAGTATCTCTTTATAATATTTTCACCAAAATACAAAGGTTTGTCACGGTGGATGAGCAGAGGTGTTACTAATCAGGCACTGGGATGCAGAACGTCCTCTCTGAAGCCAAAAGAACAGAACAAGTCGCTGAGCAGTTGGTACAAACCCACTCTCAGCACCGTTCCCCTTCCAAAGCTAAGAAGGACGCGCAAGGCTGCTGCAGCCGCACAGCCGTGTCCCTCTACCCGGGGGGGCCCCTCCCGGCTGGACGAAGGTCTGCAACGTCCCACTCCATGCGAGCACACAGTGGGCACTCACGAACCCTGGCACCGCAGGGATGCTTCTGCCAAGAGCTGCAGACACCAGCGCGGACCACACTCACACGAGCAACAGCCACCACCTCCACGAGCAGCCAAGAGATGTGCCCGGAGCGTTCGCCCACGTTTTCAGGAGGCAGGGCTGGCGACCCTGTGCTCCAGAAACGAGGGTGTCCGCTCCACAGGAGGTCCCGGTGGCCACCAGGGCAGAGCGGGTGAGCCAGAGAGCAGTCACGGGAGGGGAAGCAGCCAAGGTCTGCGCCTTCTGTCACCCCTCCAGCCCTCCTGGCATCCAAGGAACACACCACTGGCAGGGAATCGTGTTCTTCACTTACTGAGCCTTGTCAGCAAACCTCTCCTGAACTCCCACCTGAAAGGTCTCAGCCCCTCTGCACTCGCTGGCTGCCACAGCAGGAGCTGCTTCAGCGAGGAGGCTGCAGCTCCAGCTGCCGAGCCCAGCCCCATCGCCCACTGATAGCACAATGGCCTGGCACCGGCAAAGGTGTTTACCTGATGATGTAAGCCATTTAATTTAGATGTTAGACGAGTTTTATTTTAGGACTTAGTACGTTGTTTATGAAGGTATGTCACATCAACTCAGCAGCTGCTGCAGTTTACTACGAGAAGCTGTTGGAGACAGGACAATCTGTCTTGCTCTACAGCATCAGTTCTGTGGCACTGACACAAATGCAAAATCACTACAACATTAGAACCAAACAACAGACATAAGTCTCTAGACTTAGAGAAATACCTTGTAAGCTGCACAATAAATTATTGACTTTATGGCATTTTGTGCTAAAATGATAAAGTTTTTATCTGCTGAAAGCGGTTTCCACAGCGTTGAAGCAGCAGATGGTCTTTCTCGAGATGAAGGGCTTCCCGGCTTTGTCAGTGTAGAGGAGAACTGGAGATTTAACATATGTATAGTAAAATTTAAGAGGAGAGCACCTGGCGCTGCAGCCTGGCTGCTGGCAGGGCTCTGCCTCGCCTGCCGGGGCCCATCGCAGCCCGCAGCCCAGCCCGGCGGGGAGCAAGAGGCTGCGTGGACTCCGCCAGCTGCCGATCGGGGGCTCCACTCTGAAGGGAAACCTCAACAGCCTGCCCCTCATTCACACCAACAGCCTGTTCTGGCCCCGGTTTATGACTCATTAATCCTTAATAAGTAGAAACTGCGTGATGAGCTTTGGATACGAGTAGTTTACTGTATCAGAGACAATCCGTGATCTAAATTACCGGCTATAAATCAATTTTTGAATGTTGACATATCTTTAATAATGATAAATGAAGAATTTATGGATGCTGCTAAAGTTCACATCAGAATTTTGATTTATGAGTGATAACCCCAGGTCCAGCAGCTGTCCCAGCCCCGGACACCAGCACATCCCTCACCTGCACTCCCACAGCTGCCAGCCCTCCTTGCCCCTCCTGTGCTGCGGGGCTGGGGGTCCCCACGGACCACAGCCAGGCAACTGCAGCTCCTGCCGCCCTCTCCTCCACACACCAGGACAGAGAGAGGTTTTCTTTCTCTTCATGAAGGATTTTCCTCCTTGTCCAGAACATGTCTTCCTTAGGTGGTGCTTCTCCTCTATTTCTCTTGACTTCACCTGCAGACACCCCTTCTCACCACCCACAAGGGACTGGGGTGGGGACAGACACTAGCACAGGGCAAGCTGTGACCTCCTGCACTTCTGCAGAATTCAGGAGGCCAGAGTGGCGCAGGCTGCTGCAGAAGGCCGCTAGGCTGGGAGCCGAGAGACACCGAGACCTTGGCTGCAGGAGGGCAACAGAAATGAAGAAAGGCTTGTCCACCTGCGGGGTTGCAGATCGCCTCATTCTGTCGCAGCACCACGGCAATGGCAGGAGCTCCACCAGGGACTGCACACAGACAGTGAACAGCTACAGACCCAGGCACAGCCCTGCTCCGTCTGTCCGTCCGCTGGCTCTGCTTGTCTGTTCACGCTACCTGCTGCTTCAGGACGTGTCTCCCTGATGGGGGCTGTTGTTCCATGCCCATGTGCCAGGAAGGCCTTCTGGGCTGGAAAGCTGCTTTTCATTTGATTTCAATTTACTGCTGGAATTAAGCTGGTGTAGAACAATGTGTGAAGAGGAAAATTACCATGTCTGTTTAGAGAGCGTAAAATACGTGATGAACTATTTGACCACTTTGATGGTGGGTCCAAATCGATTTTCACCCAGCTCATGTCCTGCCATAATTAATAAGCTGAAAATCATGCTTGTTAGAAGCAAAGAGTAAACAATAAATAACCTCGGCGCCTGTCACTCCTCTCCTTCAGGCTCGGACTCTGCCGTCCTCCTCCTGTCTCGCCTGCGCCCTGGCTGGCACCTGCAAAGCGGCCGTGGGCTGCATCACTGGGAGCTGTTGGGGGGTTCGGGGGTTCGGGCTGTGCGGCGGATTACAGAGGCACCCCCTTTGCGGACGGCAGCCCACTG
>NW_010389676.1:14362-14707 GCF_000710305.1 Buceros rhinoceros silvestris | reverse complement strand
CGTCGGATTACAAAGCCCCCCCCTTTGCGGACGGCAGCCCACTGCGAACCGCAGGCACCTGCGGCACTCGGCCACGCTGCGCCGGTGCTCAACCGGCCCCGGGAGCAGGCGCCCTGGCCGTGACCCCAGACCGTCCCTTTGCCGAGGGCGATGGAGGGAGCCCCCGGCACGGGGCTGGGGCAGAGGGGGCTGTGCGTGCCAGGGGGAACGTTTCAAACACGCAGCAAAATGACAAAGCGACCCCAGTGACGTCCCTCCACCAGACACGGTGGGACCTGCCACCCCAGAGCCTGCCTGTGCCCAGCCCAGGCTCCGCCTGAGAAACATCCCCGGTGAAACGTGTAA
>NW_010389676.1:10653-14089 GCF_000710305.1 Buceros rhinoceros silvestris | reverse complement strand
TCCAGCGAGACCGCCCGTCCTTGCCTCTCGCAGAGGCTCCCCAAGCGTTCTGCACCAATAATTACTAATCCAGTTTGTTCTCTCAGTACTGGAAAGGCGTTCTGCAGGCGATTTGCCCATCACAGCACAGCCCCAGCGCTGGCAGACAGCCCTGTGCCCGCAGAGCCCCGCGGGTCTGGGACGGCTTCGGCTCTGGACCCATAGACGCTCTGTGAGGTGACCGCCCCCACCCCAGCTCGGGACCCTCCTGTGCCCCCACGGGCTCTGCTCCGTCCCCAAAACCGCTACCCCAGGGCACTCCGCACAGAGCCGCCCACCCTCCTCAGGCACGTGGTGACGGAAGTGCACGACAGGGCCAGGACAGGAACGTGGGCAAGGGACGGGGCAGAGCGGGGAAGCAGAAGCAAGACCGGCGAGCCCTGCTCCCTCTGGCCTGCTGTTGGGCACAAGGACGAGTGGGCGTGGAGCTGCCCGAAGCCAGGCGAGCACGGCGCTCACCTGCACGAGGACATGTCCTCCTCAGCACCATTTCACCCCAGATGTTCACAGCTGCTGCTGGCATGTCCTCGCTCAGTGGCACTGTAATGATGTCATCCATCTGCATTTTCCCAGACTATTTGGGGAAAAAAGTCCACAATTTGTCATTATAACCCAGACCTGGAGACCAGCTGAACAAACCGCGAATATTGAACAAACAAACAAAACCCAATAATGGCTTCTATCGAGCAGAGACCCACAGCTGATAGATGACCTGTAGCAGCACAGGAGAATTATTTGTGAATTGCTATCGATTTCCAAAATCAAAATGTAAATTTTGCCTCACGATTGAAGTATCGGAGGAAGTTTTGGCTTTTAGAAAGTCTTTTTCTCTCCCTGTGACTTTTTTGGAGGGAATAATGTAAACACCATCCAAGCCTGAGTTTCTGAAGGACAGAGCACCTCTCATGCCACCAGGGCCTCCAGCCCACAGCTTTACCCCAAACAGCCCCCATCGGTGACCAACCAGCTCTACGACTCCTGCTCTGCTGCCTCCAAACTTGGCTCAGCATTCGGGCAGAAGCTCAGCACGTTCCCGTGAAATCTAAACCAACAGCACCCGCCTTGAGCTGTTCCATATCATTAAGAGAACATCTGCCGCGCTGCAAATGACGTGGAGCGCTCGGTGCTTCTCCCACCGCTCCCACCACCAGCATCGGTCTTCCTGTCACGGACAAGGGTGCAGCCAGCCAGTGCCTGCTCGTGCCTGGCAATCTGCAGACACCAGGAACACCCTCTCTCAGTCCCAGCGGTGCCTCTGAGTGATGCTGCCTGGCTCTGCAGACCCAGCAGCTGGGACGGCACTTCCCACAGGTGGAGCGCTCGGTGCTTCTCCCACCGCTCCCACCACCAGCATCGGTCTTCCTGTCACGGACAAGGGTGCAGCCAGCCAGTGCCTGCTCGTGCCTGGCAATCTGCAGACACCAGGAACACCCTCTCTCAGTCCCAGCGGTGCCTCTGAGTGATGCTGCCTGGCTCTGCAGACCCAGCAGCTGGGACGGCACTTCCCACAGCAGCAAGTGCCGGGGGCAGCTGCCACCAGGGCACATGCTGCTCTGCCTCCAGCAGCCCCAGATCTGCCGTTCCCCTGCACCCCCAGCCTTTCATCATTACCCAGCCACGACAAACCCCCTATGACGCTAAAGATCAGAATTACTGTGGTCCCGGGTGGATGCCCAGGAACTGGCCCAGAGACACAGCACTGTTCGGCACCAGGCAGTAATAAATTACTGAAGGTCACCGATGATTTATCACTGCTTTGGATTCCAGACAGTGACACTGCTTCATTCAAGGAAGCAGCCTCGTGGGTGCCAGAGCATCTGCTCTGGATGAGCCTCTAACCGTGATGTTTTTGCTTATTTTACTGGGTTGGAAGCATCCCCAATAAGCAGGCTGTCTCCTTGTTTGAGTGATGCCTTTGCCATGCCACACTGTGAATTTACATCCCATCCCCTGTGCACAACTGCTCTGACAACTGGAAAAGCACCATCTGGGGAGAGGGCCACAGGCGGCTCACAGGTGGTGGAGTGAGCTCGGCCCCGCCGTCCCCCTGCCCTGTCCGGCAGAGTGAGTGAAGGACGCGCTGCAGCCAGCTTCACTCCAGAGGAAGGCAGCACCTTTCAGCATGACCCCAGTGGCACAGGGACCCACAGAGCTGGCCTGGCAAGGGGTTCGCACACAGACCCTTCCTCCTGTGCCTCTCCACAGGCGGCTCACAGGTGGTGGAGTGAGCTCGGCCCCGCCGTCCCCCTGCCCTGTCCGGCAGAGTGAGTGAAGGACGCGCTGCAGCCAGCTTCACTCCAGAGGAAGGCAGCACCTTTCAGCATGACCCCAGTGGCACAGGGACCCACAGAGCTGGCCTGGCAAGGGGTTCGCACACAGACCCTTCCTCCTGTGCCTCTCCACGTGCTTGGGCCCAGGCCTGGGAGAGCCCAGCACAGCCGGAGAGGAGTGAAGGGCACAGACAAGTGCTACTCACAGCAAGACCAGACCCTGCCAGTCCACACTGGCAGCCGCAACCTCTCATTTTAGAATCAGGAAAAATAATTGCAAGCAACTTTTGGAAGTAAATAAATAGTTGGTGAGCTGAGTTGCTTGAATTATTAATGGTCAGTTCAAGTGTTCAGGCACCTTGGTTGTTACTAACAAGAGTATCTGAAGCCAATAAAACCCTTTGCCTACTGTGCTGCCAATATAAAAAAAATCCAATGCGTATACAAAACCAGCTACCCTCAAGCACAAAGAAATTATCTGAAAAAAAAAGCTCAGAGGCTGGTAAATCCCCCAAATGTCTCCCTGGGGCAGGCTGGGTCATTATCACCAGGATGGGGCAACTATGCTCACAAAGAGGGGAGCAGGGACCAGGCTGGGGGACAGCTGGGACACACCAGCAGCAGTGGGAGACTCGGAGGACCCAGAGATATTAAGAAAAACTCACGTATTCTTTTGTTGCAAGTGCAAGGGCTAGACAGCAGCACACCAGATACCTGTCCCAGAGGCTGCTCCATGCCCAGCCCAGCAGAGCTGCAGGAGACAGAAGATACGTTCCTAGTTCCAGCCCTGCAGCTCCCCAGCCGCGGTCCCAGCAGGGATCAGCCTTTGCCGTGCTCGTGAACGTGCCAGAAACAGCTGCAGGTGACAGGCACTGCCAGAGATAAGACCACGCAGCACTGCGCCGCGGTTCCATCTTCATGGAGCTTTACAATGCTAAGAAATTAACGGCAGCTCCTCCCGGGCACAGCTTCTGTCCCTGCGTGAAGGCCTGAGACACCAGGCTGGCATCGCAGAGACGCGCTGCCGGAGCCTGTCTGCAGGCTCGAGCTGCTCTGATGAGGAACAATTAGACAAGGGGGCAGAGGAACCCCGAGGAGAGCGGCTGCTTCTGACATGGGCTCTCGGC
>NW_010389676.1:640-10564 GCF_000710305.1 Buceros rhinoceros silvestris | reverse complement strand
GCTGGGCCCCCCGGCGGGCTCCTGGCTCCGGCTGCCAGCGGGAGAGGCTGGAGCGGCACTTGTGCGAGTGCCACTAGTGCTGCTGAAGCCTCCGCTCCTGCCAAGGGAGCAAGGACAGACCGGTCTGAGCCAGGCCTTCCTCCCCCATCACCCACTGAACGGGCCAGGGACATCAGCAAGGGCAGGTTACCCCAGGGAGCTCCTGGGGATGGGGACGAGCAGCCGGCCACCGCCAGCAGCGCCTGGCCCCGTCCTCACTCTCGGCTGGCTGGTGGCGGTGGCTGCGCTTCTAGACATCCCCTTCATCTCATCAGGGGCTGCTACATTTAATTCCCTGCACTTTGGTGTAAAGTCAGGGTCCCATCCAGAAAGCAATTTGTGTCTCCCGGAGCAGGCAGTCGTAACATTTCCCATTAAAATGTAAATGTGGCTAAGTTTTCTGGCATCTCTTTTCCTTCCTTAAGGTAAGAAGAATATGAACCTGTATTATTTTTTCCATCAATGTTATCTTCCTCTCAGTTTTGTGCTAAGTAAAAAAGCTGCCTGATATACACCTTCCGCAAATTAAATTTGAATTGAGTCTGACAGCACAACAGGGATCCAGATTACAAAGAGATGTGCCAGCCTAATTGGAATCATTTCTAAGAGGTTATCCGCAGAAGCGTTAACCACGGAAGGCACGAGTGGAACCACTCGGGGTCTCTGCACCCGACGCCCTGCTCCGCTGTGGCCCCTGCTCCAGCACTCGCCTCCCCAGCAGCTGCAGTGCTGCTCTGCGGCCCCAGCACCGCAGCCCAGAGGGGAAGAGGGTACATCTCGTAACAGGCACAGGGTTTCGGCCAAACATGCTCAGAATAATTAAACCAGTTGTCCTGCTCACACTGCAGTTTTTAAAAGATGATCTTTCATGATTAAAACCCCAAATCCCTGTAGAGTCACCACTTCTTTTGCCTTCAGACACCGGGAGGCAGGGAAGTGCTCTCTCCACGCCTGGGGAAGCTTGTCAGAGTCTGAAGAGTGTTTAAAGGGTACGACTATACTCCAAGGAGAAACACCTGAAAATTGCCTTTTGATGGTCAGCTACGCAAAAGCCCGGGGAGACCGGCTGCCCGTCCCAGGGCTCCCTGCCCAGAGCTGCTGCTGGACAAGGTTCATCAAGTCATGCTGGAGCAGAGCGGCTGCAAAATTAGTACAGGAGCACAGCGAATTAATTACTATCTCCAGCTGCATTTCTAGTGGGGATAATTTCAGACGCAGTAGTTTGAATTCCATCATTTTAAAGAAGAGTCTCCCACTCTCCTGACTAAGTTGAGGTTAACTGAATTTGTTTCTCACCAGGAAACAGTTCATCAGCTCAGCCCACCACAATGACGGCTCCGCACGCTCTCATGCGTCCCTAAGAAGCAGGAGATGCTTTCGGGTTTGTCCCCAAGCAGAAGCAGGGCCAAGCTGTGCCATACTCCTGCTTCTCTCGCAAAGCCCCCGACAGGAGCTCCAGCACCCAGGACTGCAGCCGGTAGCCCTGGCACTGCCACTCCAACACTATCCCACTGCCCCACAGGTGGCTGCTGGCCACCACATCACCCTAAACACAGTTCACCGCAGTTTGCCTCCCTTGAAGGGCTCCAAGAGCTGCCCAGGCCCGGGGCGAGGTGGGAAGAGGCTGGTCGCTGCAGGGCTCCCCGCATCTCAGTCCCTGCCGGGCAGCCAGCCCCGGCAGGCTGGGGAGCCCCCACTTCCCCAGGAATCTCACCAAAACAAGCTGTGGCTAATGACAGTTTGCATCATGGAGTAGTGAAGTCACTGCACTGGACAGGGCTGCCCCCAGCCCGCTTCCCATCTACCTGGGAAGAGTTAACAGGGAGCATCATCACAGACTCAGGGAAAGCGGGCTCATGAATAAAAATTAGTAGTTTCTGTGCAAGGAGGGGTCTGATCCAGTGCTCTCCCTGCCCCAGAGAGCCCCAGGCTCCGGGGCTGCAGCGTGGCTTTCCTGGCATGGCACAGGCAGCACCAGCCCCTGGAAACTCACTTGCAGCTCAGAACGAACCAAAACTTCTGTCCCCTCAGCAGCAGTGAGTGAATTAGCAGAATCAGCCAGCATTAATTATGCAGAGAATCATTTGCTGGTGAAATTAAAAAAAAAAGAGGATCTAATTTAATCAAAATATAATTAAATGAATAGTTAATTTAACAATTCCGCAGTGGAAACCCCTTGACCTCTGAAGCTATCCTCCCTGCAAGCCCCAGCTGCCCACTGCTCCAGCACTTGGGCTTTGGCAGTGGTGGCAGCCCTGTCCCCCACCTCGACCTGCACTGACCAGAGACCTCTCCCTGGGGCCTCATCATGCAGCCGTCGCCGAGGTGTCAGGGCCAGAAAGGGTAAACTGCAGCCTTTTCGGAAAAGGGAGGAAAAAGGGAAGAGCTGGGTATACACAGACCACGTTACCTTTCAGCCCCTGAGAAATTCCAGTCCCAATAAACATATTTTAAAGGAACTGGAAAACAGGAAGAAGACAAGTGGCAGCCAGGTGGAGTTTCTTCCAGAAAAGGAAGCAAATGTGACAAATGTGTCTGGAGTGACTTGGGAGAGGGGATGCTGTCTGGGAAGCGGACTCTCCAGATGGCCTCAAGGTCCCTTCTGTCTCTCTCATCTATGGTTCTACAGACTAATTCCTTAAATCAGCATCCTGTGGAAATCTGCCAGGCACCCTGCCAGCTCTGGAGCTAGAAGACAGGCTGGAGGACAGTCTGAGTGGATATATGTGCAGTGTGTAAAAGAAAATTGGGTTTTTGCAATAGGCCTCTATAATCTCTGGAGATAAACTCGAAGGAGCATTTTACAGCAGCCTCCTTGTGAGACAGCAAAGCCCCGGCTCAGAGACGCACAGGAGAGGCAGAGCAGCCCCAGCCCAGCGCTGGCTGCCCCTTCCCACGCGCTGTTTCACAGCCCTCTCCCGCTACAGGCAGACTCATTCCTGCAGCAGAAACAAGAACTGAAGCTCAGCATCCCCCTCCCTACGTACGAAAACGGCCTGGATGGACAAGATCATCTCTCCTGGCTGCAACCACAGTGAGTGACGAATCCAAGCTCCGAGCATCTGGCAAGGCGGACTGTGCTCCATCTGGAAGCATTTCCCCATGCACTGGACTATCTCCTAGTCAAGGCATTATAAGAAAATAAATCTGAAGGAGATTAGCATAAACATTGTTTGAAAGATTTAATCAGCTACAAATTGCAGTGTTATGTTTCCAGCTTAATTAGCCCAAGTCTGGTTTTCTTTGCTCTGTGTTGAGAAGTAGAGCGAGGGCATTTAGAAGCAGTGTCACAGAGCTCGCTCTGAGGTGATGGAGACAGCCCCATGCTGGGGCTGGCAGGTGCCTCGGACAGCAGCATCTCCGGGGGAGGCTGCTTTTTGCAGCAAGGATGGTGGCTTCCTGCATAAAAATGTGTAAAAAATATTAAAGCAATTAAGCCACCTTCCCGTAACAAGAGCTATTCCTGGGCTGCTCTGATTTATGTCCTGCTTCCTACAGAACTTCAAATGACAACCACAAGTCCACACTCAAGGGTGCTCCAACTATACCAGCTGTGAGAAGTTCTCAGTACAGCCACTCTGCCACAAAACAGCTCCACGAGATAACAGAAGGTATGAAAAGCCACCAAATGCAGCAGTGAGGATGACATTGTGGATACAGGGAAACACTCAGTAAACGCCAGCAGATAAGATCGCAGCGAGAGTCACCCAGCAACTGCTGGACATCAGACAGACACGATTACTGGGCCCAGGCTCCCAGGCACAACCCCCGGCAGCATTTTCCCCCATGGGGAGAAGGGTCAGACACTCCACAGCTTCACCTCTACGCCTGCCTGCTCTGTTGTTGCTTATTTGAATCATTGTTATATGACGGACTCCGCTAATGAGGTTCTAAAGACGCATTTTTATTTGGAGGGCAAGTGCTGATTAAAATGCGCACCACGTCCTTCCTGCTCTGAGAGCTCACGCCAATGTGATTGCAACAAGGGTGGCAAACACACGAGTCACCCTGATCCGCTGCGCTGCTCTTCTGATTCGGCTTATGAAAGTGTTTATAGATCCACCCACAGGATGCAAACAGGCATCTCTCTCCACTCCAGCAGGAGCTGTTTGCCTCACCAGCACGGCCGAACGGGCGACGAAGGCATCTTCACGTGTCTCCAGGGACAGCTCGCGGTGCCCCAGCCGCTCACCACTGCTGCCGGTCCAACGCTGTGTCCCCCTGCCCGCCGCACCCACAGTTCCTGGCACCAAGCCATTGCACGAAGTCACTCAGCATGGCAGCAGGGTCCCCGTTTTGGAAAGTACCAAGAACTCCTGAATAAGCACAAACCCTGGGTGTGCTCCATGCCGGCATGTTCCAGAGGTGCTGACAGCGCCCAGATGCTGACACAAGGGCTGGTCACTTCAGCTGGCACCAAGTACATCACCCTGACAGCCACAGTGGCCTGAGGAAAGAAGTAATTGATAGTGCCTGCATTTCCTGCAAGAGAACAAGGGCACCAGCCGTTTCACCAAGGCCTGACGCACGGCTCATCCTCCTGATGCTGGTGGCACAAATAAAGCTGTCACTTGCAAGGACACTGAATGCCAGCCGCGTGGAATGAGCCAGAAGTAGAGGCACCAGCTGAGCTGACAGTAAGTTTCCCCAGCTTTCTGCCCACCAAAGCCACTTGCAAAGGCCATGCCAGGTTGTGGCAGAGACAAGGCTTTGGGCACCCAAGGGCAGACCACAGAGCCAGCCCCTTTCAAGCAACGCTGGTCTGCCTCAGGGCTTTGCCTCACTCTCTTCAAGACCACCACTGCCCACCCAGCTATGGGACAACAGCCGTTCCTGGCTGTGAGGGCATCACCTCCATCTGCATGCTCTGAAGGTCCCAAGGGGAGGGATGACCTGCTGCAGCCAAGCCCCAGCAGCTCCCAGGAGCGCCCCATGGCTGTGCTGCTCGCCCGGTATCCAGCGGCTTGGCTGGCTCAATCCATGCAGAGCAGAGCTACGTGCCGGTACCACCACAGGGGTCAGGAGCACGGTGCACCCCCATTACTGATGGCACAAGATTAGCTTGTCTGAACAGGGAAATACATCACCGGGGAAATAGGAAACATTTGGAAAGTGGATGGCAGGCATGAGAGTGATGAATGAGTGCTGGAGCCTAGCGAAGATCAATGAATAGCTGATGAGCTGCGGAAGGAGAGGGGGAAGCTCACTATGCGAGCACGGATGCAGCAGAATCAGCAGGGAAAGCGCTCACTATGGTGGGACATTACAGCCTTTACATCCATGCCAGAGGTGCGGGGCGGCTGCTCTTGGCTCTGCTGTGTCCATGTGAACCGGGGCTGTGGAGAGCAGAGCAGAGCACCCGCGCCCACGGCCCGCCCTGTGCCCGCTCCCTCCCTCCACCAAGTCTAACCCTCTCCCAGAGCAGACCGATCAGCACTGCAGGGACAGCGGTGGAGGGGAGAGGGTCCTGTGCAGGCAGGCAAAAGGGGAGAGATCCCTCTCGCCTCCCTTGGCCCCTGTCCTGCAGGATACCCAGTTTGGAAAGATGAGGTAAGAGCAGGCTGGGAGAAGGGGAAGCACCCAGAGACCCCTCTCGCACCCACTCTGCGGATGGCAGTAAGTCACCCCGCCTGGTGCCTCAGGGCTTTTACAGCAGGAGCTCCACAGACAGACAGTTCCTGTGAAGACATCGGTTTGGGGTCAGCTCTGTGTGTACTCTGGTCCGTGAGCAGCGACTGAGGCAGCTGCTCATCAGCAGTAATGATTCATAGCATAGCACGGCAGTCAGGCACTGGGGAAAACCATCCTAGCGTGGGCTTTGCAAGGTCCAGGCATGGGCGGAGAGCAGCCCTGTCCTGGTGGTGGGAGACACGGCTCCAGTGCTTTGGTCCCCCTGGAAGCAAGAGGCTGGGGGTCCAGCTCAGCTCCAAGGAGCACTCAGAGAACAAACCTGCTCGGACAGAGGCATGGGGGAAGCAAACGGGACGGGATAGGGATGGGGTTCCAGTGAAAACAGACCCTTGTGATGCTGCTGGGACATATCACATGGTCAGGATGGAGGCCCATCCTGAGCCACCACCTTTTTACCTGTTAGATGCAGCTGTTAGACCTCGAGATCCCAACTCGCACACCACGTGCCTCCTGCTCATTTCTTCCAAACATGTTTTATTTAGAGGGTTCTGCCCTGCCTTCAACTCCTTCATCTGCCAGTTCGTAAATTAAATGTCACAGGCAGCTTCTAGAGGCATTGAACTCACAGAGAATAGTGACAGTAGATTCACTGGTCTGCAGACTTCTGCCCAGACTCCTTGTCCTTGGCACCAGATACAGACAGAAAGCTCTTCCCACCTCCCTGCAGCATCCTCCCTTTGCAGGCCCACCTCTCCAGGCAGCTTGGAGGCAGCTCCTTGTGGGACAACGGGCTGAAAAGAGCGATTCAAAGCTCTGCATCAGAAAGCCACCTCACTGCCTCTGCAGGTGGCCCTCACTCTCAGGCCAGAGGCCAAAGATCGTCTCCATCATCCTTCCTCAGTGGCGTGAAGGCACCCAGATCCAGGAGGTTGCACCCAAGAAGACACTGACCTGCCTTTATCTCACCAGCCAAGCACGTAGCTGACGTGCCAGTGGGCAGAACTTTTCAGCAAAGAGAAAGAGCAGTGGCTGATGTGACTTCAGGACTCCCTCCCTCGAAGGACATTCCACTGACACATCTGCAGCAGAGAGAACTGCAGGAAAGGGCACTCAAGACACGGCCACAGCACCCCCAGCCTGACGGGCCACTGGATGTGAGCAGCCATCTGTGGGTGTCCCCGGGACCGTGTAAGCCCAGCCATGGGCTCGTAGGAGGCAGCGGTACAGGGAGCAGATCTGCAAGCAGCAGATTCTGCTGATTTTGTACCAGTGACCCTCTCAGAGCTCCTCTGGAGCTCACAGGGGTCAGACATCTGGTTTTTCTCTGTGTGTGGTCTGTGACGCTCGACGTGGTTAGCTGGGCCCCAGCACACGTTTCCCTGTACGCCCTTGGCCCGCTGCCTGCAGGGATCACAGATCACCCCCTCCGCTAGCAACACCAATGTTTCTTACCATGAAGAGGAGTAAATACTCCTCCAGGCTGCCCACTGAAACGAGGCTCTGCCGTCACACACCCTCCACTTTACCAGCCTCTCCTACGCCAAGGAGTGCCACGCTGGGCTCGTCACTGTGCCCACTGCATCCACGGAACCGAAGACGACGAGAGCTGGAACACTGCCGACTATTCACTGCCACCGTGTGCGCTGGCACCGGGGAAATGCCGTCACCTGTCCTAAGAGCTCTTAACGACTGTCTAGTGCTCCATGCTTCAGAAATCGAGATCTGAAGTTGCTTCACCCCCTTTAGAACCAAGGAGAAAAAACTATTTGCAATAAAAATGAAACTGAAAACCCCGTTTAGTGCTTCAAAAGAGGGTCAGCTCACAGCACCTTTCCCTTTTGGGACTTTAGCCATGCTTGGGCCCTTCTAAATTAGCCAGAAAATTAATTTATCCTTGTCTGTATCAATAAAATGAGAAGTGGCAGCTCTGGATGTGAAACAAGGTTTTGCGTATGACGACTCCGTGCTCGTTCACGCTAAGCACCCAAGTCCATCAAAAGTGATGGACAACAACGGCTAAAAACGAGCATTTTTAACAAAATCATGCAAGCTGCTTTCCATATTTAAATTAACAGCAGCCCCATAAACTTTACTTTTCTACAAGGAGTAAATACCAGCAGAAACTTTCAACCATTCCCCATCTACTGCAGCTCAGCACTTTTCAAAATATCAAGAGAAGGGAAGTCCAGACTGAAAAACCAAAGACCACACACCAACAGCTCATTTAATTCTGTGTATTACGAGGAAGCCAGGCCTTTCTGAGCAGCTCTGGTCCAGGCAGGGGTCATCTGAACACCGGTAATTCTCAAAAACTCGTACAGTCCCGTCTCAGCGGTAGGTTTGATTTCAACAGACATTTAGGTTTAGACATTTGGAACAGAAAAACAGCCAGAGGACACCAGAAAACGCAGCTGTGACACCGTGAAAGCTCAAAGAAACCCTTTTCCATCTTTGTTTTTCTTCCAGCACAGACACAATCAACAAAGACGTGGTGGGTCAGACACTGTCCTCCTGCCACCCTGAGCACAGCCCAGTGTTCCAGGTCCCCTGTTTCAAAGCCCTAAACCACGCTAACAAAGCAGACGGGTAGGCACGAACGGCACAGCAGCACAGGTTGGCGCACGGATGTGGGTGCGTTTCTCCCACTACAGCGGACGTGATCCAGACACCTATCGACTGTTGCTCCAGTTTTTATCTTTTTTTTTTTTGAATCCTTTGTTTATCAACCTTGACACAACCCATTGACCTCATTAAACAAGGCCACGAATGCCCGTTTCCCAAACGCACGGACACATGGTGCCCAGCTCTGCCAGCCCCGCAGAGCCTCCTCAGCCCGGCGTCTCGAGCGGTGCTGCTGTCAAGCCGTACTTCTGCCGCAGGATCTCGACCGTGGGAGCCAGCGCACTGCGGGGGCAAACAGAACCATCAGGAGCCAGGCTTTCAAGGGTTAAAAAAACTGCCTTTTCTGGGACAGGCAGCGCTGCACTCTGAATCAAGGAGAACGTGGACTCCTGAACCAGAGTGTTCCACACAGAAGCTTCCAGAAAGGGCTCTCCTGGGCTCGAAATTGGGAGCACTCGTTCAGGATCTCCGAGCTCACTGGTGATCAAGCTGAACGTTAATCGGAAGGTTCAACTGCTATGGGGAAAGCACGACCCAGCCTGACCCAACGCTTTATTTGAAGTAAAGGAAAAGCACCGTTACCCCCAGCAAAGAGACTCACCAGCCAGGACGAATGATGGTGAACTTCCCTGGCACAGACAAGTCAACCACGGTGGACCCCAAACGGCACTCGGGGCTCTGCTCGTCCCCTATGGGGCCTCCATCGATGATTAGGGACAACTGGGGCCACAGGTCTTGGAATTCCTGAAGGAAAGAGGTGTGTCACAGCCCTGAGACCATCTGCGATCGCGTTTTAACGGACCCCACGGGACGCTCTGGCTCTCCCCTTCCTCTCTTTCTGTGGTGAACACATCCCAGTGCAGATTCTCTGGCTGAAGACTTCTTAGCTGCACCACTGTTCATTAAGGAGTGCACAAACAAAGCCAGAGGTCTACCAAGACACCTGGGGGTGAGGACTGGGTGTCTGTCCGGTTCCATGTCCACACCCACCACACCCAGGGTCCCCAGCTTTGTACAGACACGACCCGAGGCGCAGTCAGTCATGAGGCTGCGAGGAGCTGCACCGACAGCAGCAGCCCACAGCCGTCCCTCCTTCAGCAGAGACCCTCCTTCAGCAGAGACCATCCTTCAGATTTAGCATGCGCTAGAAAAGCTGCATGAAAGCCTTTAACCATCACTGTTCAGCACTGCCCTCCTCATTGCTTAAGGCAAGGATCACAGCCAGGCAGCTCCTCCGCACCAGGGATCCCCAGGCTGGTTTAACTAGAGATTATCATTTTTAAAGATTAATAGCAACAGCGAAATCTGTCATTTACTGCTAAAGCTGGCTTCCCCTTGGGAGCGCCTGGGGCTCTGAGAGACTCCCACAGGACCATCACTGAGTGGCAAAACCAGCCTTACCGCCACGGTCAGCGTGCTCGCCTGACAGCTGACGTTAGCACTCGTGAGAGCCAGGGGTCCAGAGCAGGCCCGTGCCAACTCCCTAACAAAAGGGTGGTCTGGAATGCGAACACCAACCAGCTGTAAGGGAGAAGAGAACTGGGTGTTAGACGCCGTAACCGGTTTAATCCTGTGGTGCCCAAAGCCCTCTTGACTTAAGGCTGATGCTCTCGAGAGCCAACACACCAACAC
>NW_010389676.1:0-509 GCF_000710305.1 Buceros rhinoceros silvestris | reverse complement strand
GAACCAGCAGCACCAGGAGACATGCCTTGCCAAGCCAGCCCTAATGCTGGGTCATGGCCTCTTCAAACCAGTCACAGGGAGCATGGCAGCCCAGGGACTGGCTTCAGGAACGTGCCAGTCCCGCACACAGGAATAAAAGCTACCACAGCAGAAGCACAGAAACAGCACAACATCCCCCAAAACCACAGAGACGGACCCTATGGCAAAGACCTACTGATGTGAAGGGATTCAAGTCTTTATTCAGCTCTTCTGAACGCTTCAAGACCAGGGTCACAGGTCCTGGAAGAAGGTCCCGCAGCAGCTCGTCCGGCACGTTCACCTGGCAGTACCTACACAGCGAGGGGCAGTGCCGGGTTACCAGGGGCACAGGGTTCCCCCAGCACGGCGGGTCCCGGGGACTCCGCACACTCACCTGTAGAGGTGGTCCACGTCCCCGAGGCAGATGGCTAGCGGCTTCCCCCCGTGCCGCCCCTTCAGGCTGTAGATGCTCCGCACGGCGCCGGAGTCCT
>NW_010389675.1:0-1506 GCF_000710305.1 Buceros rhinoceros silvestris | reverse complement strand
AAAGATATTTTTCTCAACATATTTTTAAAAAAATCACTTTTAAATTGATTTTCATAATTTCAATTTTATTATTAAGAAAAACGTTATCTCTAATTAAAGTAGATGAAAGCTGCTTAGCATTATCCAATTCCTGATTTAAATCCTTGTGTTTTCCACCTACTGTTTGAAGAGTCTCTCCAGTTAAAATTTATTCTTTCAGTCTGTAAATATGTGGCATATCACACAAACCTCTAGTTTATCAACAATCATGATTTCTAGTGCCTTAATAATGTGCAAATATTATGTAGCGTCACTTCTCATGATGAGATGAATTGCAATGTCTCCTGAGCTGAATGACATCACATTCTGGGGGAATAGCAGGCCAAAGGGCTGGCAGATCTCAGTTTGTCTCTATTACCTGCACCTTGAGCACCAGAAACAACAGGAACATGCCTCAGACACAAATTCAGATATGGTCAGGGGTCTGCAGGCTTTTAGCTACATCAATATTATCAAATAAAACAGGCCAGGGCTGCTTCTTTGGTCCTATGGTCAAGTGGCTTGATACTTCTATGACTGAGGTCTTTACCCTCTAGCAGAGTCGCCTCACCCTGCCTGCCAGTGGACCCTTGAATATACTCTTTCTTTCTCAGCTGTGCCTGGTGTTTGCTAGAGAGTAGACAAAAACAGTAGAGTTGGACGTGTCAGGGCTTGTCTACATTACCTAGTCTACTGTAATATACATTCTTTAATAATATATTTCTTTTGTGATATTTCCTATTTTTGTGTGTAAAAATAATTAGAAAATAAAATCTACTCCATCAGAAACAATCACTTAGAAATGGCCAAGTAAGATCTTTTAAAGCTCTTCAAAATGATCTCACTTGTTCCACCACTCACTGAAGGATGCCACACAACTCACCAGTGTCTGGCCACTGGTAGTTACATGGGTTGGCTCATAGATCATAAACAAGTTCCAGTGATATCTAGTGCATGCAGGTGACTCACAGTGGTGACCCAGCTTTGGATCATCTTGAGGCCCTGTCTATGCAGTGACAACCCATAGGGAGCTATGCAAATAGCTCAGACCCAAGTTGTCCATAAGCCATAGACCAAACAGGGCAGTGCTACACCATACAAAGATCCAGAACCTGAGCTGAGCCTTGGAATCCTTCAACAAATAATATGCCCGAGTACCAATCCAAGCCAGTTGCCTGAGAAAGTAAATTAAAGAGAAGCTGGAGGGTTTCAGTGTCTCTTTCAGCCAACAACCTTGTGTATCAAGACAATAACAAGATCAGCAAGAGAGAAGTAAAAAGAAGCGCATGAAGAAGTGAACCTCACCCATGGATGAATAAAGAAAGACAAGGAGAAACTCCAATACGTCACCAAAGATAAACATTTCAGATGGTATAATCCACTCAGGCATACTCTTGCTTCCAGTCATGTAAATCAGAGTATAAAATGTCTAAGATTCGGGTTAGGAACTGGCCGTTGCCTCTCCAACACTACATCTTGCCTGTATGG
>NW_010389674.1:1155-1492 GCF_000710305.1 Buceros rhinoceros silvestris | reverse complement strand
GGGGGACTCGGGGAGATCAAAGGGCTTTTCCTTTTGATTCAGGGATTCTGTGGAGCGCTGCCCCGTGGAGGTGCTGCAAAGCCCCTCCTGCATCTCCTGCCAGCCCGGCCCTGGAGGTCCCACAGCCGCGGGGCACCGAGGAGCCGCTGGTCAGGCCTTAACCTCTCACCCATGCGCTCTCTGTAGCATCGCCGGGAGAAGACGCCGTCGGCGGCACGTGCCCACCACCAGCTGGGCCATGAAGACGGAGAAGGACGAATCTGTGCCCACCTTCTCCCTGGGGGGTAAATACGCCAGAGAGGGGGCAGGTGAGTCCCTTGTGCCATGGCAGGGGCTG
>NW_010389674.1:552-952 GCF_000710305.1 Buceros rhinoceros silvestris | reverse complement strand
GCGTGGGGGCCCTTTTGGCCAACCCCCACCCCAGAGGGGTGGCCGGGAGCACCCTGAGGGTGCGCACGGGGCATCACCCAGCGCGTTGGAGACACCAGCAAGCTTTGCCTTCAGCCCAGCAGCTTTTTCTAGAGCAAAGCCCCTCCTGCCTCCAGCCACCCTGGAGGGCTCCTGCCTGTCTGGCCCCTTCCAGGCCAGCCCCCCAGTTGCCCCAGCACCCGTGTTTGTGACAGGCAGCGAGGAGGGCAGAGAGGGACGTGGCTGAGGCGGGGGCTGAGGCTCGGCTCCTCACGGCCTCTCCCTGGCAGGTTGCAGAGAAGCGGCTCTGCCCAGCGGCTCCATGCCAGTGAGCGGAGGGACCCCAGCCCCGGACCTGCGGCTGGGGGAGACGACAACAGCG
>NW_010389674.1:0-381 GCF_000710305.1 Buceros rhinoceros silvestris | reverse complement strand
GTGACATGGAGGAGGCCAACAGATCCATCTTCTTCCAGGGAAGCACTACCAGTGCTCGAGCTACGGCTGCAAACTGGCCTTCCCCAGCATGCAGGAGCTGATGGACCACCTGAGGGTCCACTACAGACCCACGCAGTCCCTCGAGGGTAAGGCCGGGACACCAGGGTACCTTTGTTCTGGATGGGAGGTGGCAGAACGGGGCTTGAAGCTGAGGCAGTGCTGGTGGTGGTGCCTTAGCTCCAGGAGATGCTGGACAGGCATGGGCAGAGTGTGGGAGCACTGGAAACCCACTGGTGGGGCTGCCCCCCAACCTGGGGGGTGTTGCTGACCCTCTGCCCTATTTCTTTGCTCAGGCAAAACCTTCCAGTGCCCCACGCTCGG
>NW_010389673.1:3950-4150 GCF_000710305.1 Buceros rhinoceros silvestris | reverse complement strand
AGCCAAGTTTTGGGTCCGGCGACGGATCCTGGCCAGGAGAGGTTCCGGGCGCGACGCGACAGCACGGGTGCGTCACCCGGTGGAGCTCGTTCTGTCCGGAGTAAGCGCCTACCCACGCCGGCACCTGGCGGTGGGGACACGGAGGGTCCCCGCCCCAGGGACGGGCCGTGCAGGTCTGCCGGGAACGACGGGCGACGGCC
>NW_010389673.1:1985-3207 GCF_000710305.1 Buceros rhinoceros silvestris | reverse complement strand
AACGGCGGCGCGGCTCGGGTTATTAGATGCGGGCGATAACGCGGCGCTCGCGGTTGTATACTTAAGGGTAAGGCATCAGCTACCCCTATTTTTTCGGGGGTTATAACTCTGCCGGGTTAATTGGCAGAGCGCGAAAGCGCAGCGCGCAGGCAGCCAGCGTGTGTCAGCGCGGGCTCCGAAACTGCCTGGAACCTCCCGCGTGCCTCCCCCTCCCCGACTCTTAAATCCGACCGACTGAGGGGGGACATAGTGCGGCAGTGTGGGTTCAGGTGTTTGTTTACCCTCCTCTAACTTTTAAAAGGCTTGATTTCAGGGCTGGAATTTTGCAGACGGTTAGGGGTATGTTTTTAGCGTAGCTCACATGAAATTAAGCTGCGTGAGTCCCATTAGCAATAATGGAAATCCCATGGCTAAATTCCCAGGCAGCATCCTGAAAATTAACCCCCCAGTCCTTGCCGTCAACGGCGCGTTGCACTTTCTGTTGCTCCTCCAACACATACAGTAAAAGCTACTGAGTTGTTTAAGAGACTGGTGCCCTGCGGCTGCCTTTCCCGGGAGGGCCCGCCTGGCCTGCAGACCCCGGGCAGGGCATCCCTGTGCTCCGGGCAGCAGTGTGCCCGGCTCCCTCCCCGGATTCACAACGTGCTGCCGCACTGCTGCTACTGGCAGAGCGAGCTGGCATTGCTGGAGGCTGCCTTTCCCGGGAGGTCCCGCCTGGCCTGCAGACCCCGGGCAGGGCATCCCTGTGCTCCGGGCAGCAGTGTGCCCGGCTCCCTCCCCGGATTCACAACGTGCTGCCGCACTGCTGCTACTGGCAGAGCGAGCTGGCATTGCTGGAGACTTCGCTGGGCAGCGAAGGCTTTGGGCGGGAAGGTTGTTTTGCTTTTAGAGGTGACGCAAGATGGAAGAGCTGGCTGGGCGACTCTGGCTAGAGCACCTTCCCACGAGCCACGTTTCTCAGCCAAACCCGAAGGGATCCTAGTTCTCTCACGGATTTCCTCCCTCGCCCACCTCTCTTTCCGAGCGGGCTGCGCCGCAGCGAGCTCTGGAAAGCCCAGACCTCTCCCGGGCACCATGGAGGTTTTTCTCCCGACCCCTCCGGCCAGCCCACACCAGCTCTGTCCAGACCCGAGTCCTGCTTCCTCCCCAGCTCTTACAGCCCCCCCACACGCACCCCCAGAGCGGGAGATCCTTGCTGGCAGGAAGGCAGAGTGATCTTAAC
>NW_010389673.1:1541-1822 GCF_000710305.1 Buceros rhinoceros silvestris | reverse complement strand
AAAAGCCAAAGCGACCTCAGGCAGCAGCTCCCTCTCCCCAGCACTGCCCGCCACGTGCCGCTCTGCAGGGAAACGCTAAAGCAAGGCACACTCCTCCCTGCAGAGCCTCGGCCCCGACCTCGCGTACATGGGGCGCCTCGATCCGGAGGGGACCCGTCGGGAAGCATTCGCAAACCCAAGAGGAGAAGCAAAAGTAGCCGCGTGTCCTACTGCCCCGCAGAAGGGAAGACCGTCTCCCTGGCTTGGGCACCAGCCCCGCGAGCGCGCTGTGAGCCCGGCAG
>NW_010389673.1:996-1389 GCF_000710305.1 Buceros rhinoceros silvestris | reverse complement strand
CGCGTGTGAGGAGGCCCCCTCCAGGGCCGGGGCGGGGGGCAGTCACAGCCTGACCAGCCCCCGGTTGGGGCCCACACAGACGCTGACATGGAGCTCGGGTAGCCACCGCCATGGCCTTCGGGGTCATTTCCCCACGCCCCGGCATGAGAGTTAATCGCCCGTCGCTCCACCCCAGTCCCTTCCACTTCCCTCCCATCTCTCCCCATCAGTTTCCAATTTATTTACTTTTCTGATCTTAATCCCCACCTTGTAGTGTAACGTGTTTATTAGAAAGGAACCGGGGCGCTAAATGAAGCCAAGCTGGGCTCCCGTGTTAAATAGCAGTCACGCCCAAGGGCCTCTCCATGTGCCATTACTCCAAGTGATTGAGGCAATTTCTTCCTCCGCCACAAG
>NW_010389673.1:457-784 GCF_000710305.1 Buceros rhinoceros silvestris | reverse complement strand
TTATTAACCGCCAGCGTTAACTGGAGCGCCGTCGGGAGACGGACGGGGTTTCTCGGGAAGGTTTTCCTGTCAAACGACCCGGCAGAGTGCGGGCATCCTTCCCGGGAAACCTCGGGATCCCTTCACGTCTACCCCCAGCCCTTCGGTTATTTTGGACGGAGAGACACAAACGTTCGCTTTCCTGACAGGAAGAGCCTGGCGAGGGTCAGCAGCCCGCAAGAAGAGAAGCTCCATAAAGCACGGAGAAGGCAGAGTCACAGCCCGAACCTATGCCAGGCGATGAGGGCAAGGGCAGCCTCAGGACTCAGCCAGGCAGATGGAGGGAAA
>NW_010389673.1:0-249 GCF_000710305.1 Buceros rhinoceros silvestris | reverse complement strand
TCTTGCTTGGGGAGCTTAGCTCACACAAACCCTCCACGGGTGACGATTTCAGTGAGAAGGTCCCTGCACCGTCCTGTGCCAGTGGGTGCAGGGGAGGACTCCCCCCGGCCGGCTCCTCTCCATCACCCAAACACGCGCACAGGCGGCTGCTCCGTTCCCTCCCCCGGGTGAGCGCCCTTGTCCCGCCCTCCTCCAGCAGCGCCCGATGGACTCCTCATCCCCCGCTTCCCCCGCCAGGCAGGGGCCCGG
>NW_010389672.1:2300-2585 GCF_000710305.1 Buceros rhinoceros silvestris | reverse complement strand
CCCTGCCCGGGGCTCGCCGCAGCGCCCCGGCACATGGCTGCGCTCTCCGCTTTGGGAGGGGGAAAGGCCGAACCTCCCTCGCTCATCCTCCTCCCACCCCCGCGATGAACCCGGCAGGGCTGGAACACGTTGGGAGAGGGGACCCGGGATGCTGAGCTGGCCAGACCGGTGTCTGGGAAGATTAGGAAGATCAGGGTTTAATTAAAGTGCCGAGAAAGCAGCTGTCTGCAGCTCTTGCTCTTTTCTCCCAACTTTCTCCTGCCTGAATTTGACATCGTGGCTTCT
>NW_010389672.1:372-2168 GCF_000710305.1 Buceros rhinoceros silvestris | reverse complement strand
CTTGAGGACACGGCCATGGGGAGCCAGTCCAGGTCCTCATCACCTTGCCTGTCCCTTGGGGCTACGCAACACCTGTGACACACAGCAGCTGAGGGCAGCCCAATCTCTTCACTGTCCCTAGTCATTCAAACATCGGGGACCAAGCTGTGGCCAGGCTTATTCTCAAAGCAGAAACATGTCGAATCTTCTAAAGTTATTTCAAAGGGTTTAAGAACCTGCTCCCAAGCCTGTCCCTACAAAGGCTCCAGAACCACAAAGGTGTGGAGTCCAACATTAGCACATGGCTTTCATGTGATGTGAAAGGTAAAAGGGAAGAAATGAAAGAAAATCAAGACAGATCCCTTTGGGGTCACACCAATGGCCCCATCAGACCTGCTGAGACCTCCCGCAAGAGTCCCAGCTTTCATCCTCTTCCCTGCTCCTTTGAAAGCCATGGGGAAAAATCAATGGAAGTCCATTTCTGTAGCCTGCAGTAATTAGGGGGGCTCTGATTACTGCCACTCAGGGCTGATGAGGCCAGCGGTGCTGGCTGCCGTTTTCATTTGGCCAAGCACCACTTGTTCCGCTCCAGGGCCACGTGCACCGCTGGTGCAGCTGAATGTGCGTCAGTGCTCGGGCATGGCCCTGGCAGGAGGCAGCAACGGTTCCCTTCCATCCCAGCAGCAATGGCTGCCCCCTTCCATCCCTACAGAGACTTTTCCTGGCATGGCACCAGGAGAAGAGAAATCCACCCAACCCAGCTCAGGGCAGCAGGAGGGTCCTGGCAATGACCAGGAGAGGGGACATCAGCAGAGAGGGTGGGATCCACCATCCCCTGCACCATCCTTGTGCACAAAGGGCTTTTCGTCCCTGCAGCATCCCCAGTAGGGTGTTGCCAAGAGGAGGCATCACCTCCCGCTTGGTTATCCATGGTCATCTATTGGCAACATCCTCAAATGCCACCTTGGTGACATTTCTGTGGCACTTGGCCCCCCACACTGCCTTTGGTGAGGGGCAGCTCCACTACATGATGAATAATTCAGGGCAATGAGATAAAAGTTTCCTTGAGCAAGCAAATTCATTGATTACACCAAATTGCCTCCCTCACCCTCAAGGAGGTAAAAATGAGCTAATCACCGTTTGTTCTCTCTTGATAGATGATTAACCACAAATTAGAATATTAAACAGAGGACTTTGGGTACGTAAATTAACAGCTGAGAACTAAGTTAATTATTGGAGGAGCCATAAAACTGCTTATTTTTATTCTTGGATTATTGTTTGATGGTTTTGCCTCTTGAAAAGGAGGAGGTATTTTTAAAATGGCTTGTTCTGCTGCTCGTGGCCAGGAGTGCCGCAGGTAGCTGGGCCAGCCGGGACATGTCGGATAAATGAATCTCATGCTCCATCAGCAAGATACGGGGAAATGAATCTCCCCTCATCAGCAGGGAATGGTGCTGCCAGCCCTGTGTGTGCTGCGGCCCAGGACTGGGGGCATACAGGCAGCCGGGGGGCTATCCTGCTTCTCCAAGGAAAGGAGATGTGGATACTGGCTGTACCCAGAGGAGTGGCAAGACTCTTCCAGACCCAGGGCACAGCAATGAGGTGTCGCAGGGAATTAACTTTGTTAACAGCCCATTCACTGGAACATTAGTGGTGACCTGGCTGCTATAATGAGGCTGGGAAAACTTATTAGAGACCAAAATAAAGGTTTGTGGGTGAGTGCGAGCAGGAGTGGGGCTGAATGTGAGAGAGGGGCTTCCAGGGGAGAAATGCGCTGTGGGCAGGGGTTTGCACCCAGGCAGAAAGCAAACACGCCC
>NW_010389672.1:0-228 GCF_000710305.1 Buceros rhinoceros silvestris | reverse complement strand
AAAGCGCAGGAGGGCAGAGGGGATGTGGGGTGGTTTCCTGCCCTTCCTGCTGCCTTTGTTCACTGCCGGCCCCACGGCTGATGCCTGCAGCACCTTGGGAAGGATGGAGCTGGGCAGTTTGTGCCACTGACCCCTCAGAGGCAGAGCATCAGCCCTGCACGTAACCAGGTCCAGCTCCCGGCAAGCAGGGCAAGGTCACTGTCCTCAGAAGGGGTGCGTGTCCCCCAA
>NW_010389671.1:3083-5072 GCF_000710305.1 Buceros rhinoceros silvestris | reverse complement strand
AAGTGCCGGCGGGGTAAGACGGAGCCGCCGAGGCTGCGGAGGGGAGCACGCTGAAGTGACTTTTTTTTAACCGCACCGTGACTCAGACGAGTTCACGCTGCTGTGGCCGCGTCGCCGCGAAGAGGTTGTGTGTGAGCAGCATCTTCGCACTGAGTTAAGTTTGAAAAGCCCTCACGGACCCTTGAGGTTGAATGTTTTGAGCGTGTTTGCCCGCTGTTCGCGCACTGCTGACTGCCCCGGTGTCTCCTGGAGGTATCCCCGTCACAGCGTGCTCCGCAGGGCCCGCCGCCGGTCCGCTTTTCCGGCAGGACCGTGTTCCTCCAGCACGTTCAGGGCAGGGGGTTTGGCAGCATTTGCCCCCTTGTCCACAGCCCTTGCTGCCGTTTACGTGCTCCTGTGAGAGGAGGCTGCAGCCACTTCAGCCGCTTTCTGAGAATACGGTTGGGACCAGTTCCTGCTAATGAAGAGATGTGTTTGGGCTCCAATCTCTTCTCCCAACGGTTTGCCCACGCGGTGTTTCACTTTTCACAGATGCTGAGCCCTTCAGAAAAGGCTGGTTTGGTTTTCCCTGTAACACGCTGTTCTCAAGCTGGCGGCAGTAATTTATGCCTTAGCTGGTTTTGTGGATTGGTGTCTGGATTTCCTCGCTTTCCCCCTCTCGAGAGTGGAATCCGGCTGTCGGACTCTACTGTAGTAGCCGCTATCAGGGTCTGCTCACACCACTAAGATTCTTGCGCCTGCTTTACTACCTGGAAATCGCAGAATCATAGAGTGGTTCGGGTTGGAAGGGACCTCTTTCCTCCCCTCCTTTTCAAGGTCTCTTGTCTGTAGCCTGCCTGTGTTAAGCTCTTAAAGCACTTCAGACCAAATGGTTTCTTGATTTTCACTTCTAGGAGTTTTCTCATATTCTGCAAGATTTGGGGGCGGTTTTATTATTCAGGGTGAAAGACATATTTTTAGGTTTGACTCAGATGACTCAGGTGTCTGCTGAAGGGCAGCTGGGGGTGATTTTTTGTTAAATGTAGCTGTAACATGTTAGCACTGTGCTTTCCCCTTTTTTGCTGGTGTCCTGGAAAAATTCCAGTGAATTATTTTTTCATGTGGAGATACCCAGAGGTGATGAACTTGTCATCAAAACTCTTGTACTGTGGAATACGGTGTTATATGTCTGTTGTATAATGTATATTTTATACATACATTATTGTATGTATATTGTATGTTATGGTGATAAAAATCTTCTCGCCGGGTTGTGCTTCCTGATGACAGCATCAGTGGTTTTGGAAGTTTCTGATCACCCCAGAGTAATCGCTTGTTGCCTGGGAAGGAGGAGAAGGTGCGTTTCAAAGCCTCCCATGTGCTTTTCTTCTTTCCCACTTGAGAAGTGTTTTCTGCTTAAATAAAACATTGTTTCAGCTGCATTTGTCAGGTGGTCCCCTTAAGGCTGCGCCTCCAGGAGGTGGTTCCTGAGGCTCAGAGTGGTGATCCTGGGTCCCGGACCTGGCAGCTATAGCACGGCAGAGGGAAGACTACAATTCCCATCGTACTTCCACATACTGGTACTCCAGTGACATCAGACGTTACATGGCTGAGACTGGTTGTAAAGCAAGACGACTGAAAATGTAAGCTTGGTGTTTCTTTCCCTTTTGTGGCAGGGCCTTTGGCAGCCCAAAAGCTTTGCTTGTTGCGGGAGGATCTCAGCTGCTGCAGAGGTACTGGAAAGGGCGTGTGTCCGCAAAAAATCATGAGGTGACATTTAAGGGCGAGCTGTTTGTTTCTGGTGCGGCTCAGTGACTCCTCTGTCTAGGAACAGCTCTCTGGAGGAGCTGCTTCATGCCAGGGCTGCTGGTTTGTCTCCAGGGGCTGTTCCCTTGCCTGTGGTCTGTGGGCTGCTTTTCCTGCTGTTTTTATCCTGCAGTGTTGAGGGCTGGAGGAGAGACGCTCTCCACAGCCTGGCAACGGAGTGCGCCTGGTAACTGAGGTGTGTGGTGC
>NW_010389671.1:0-2551 GCF_000710305.1 Buceros rhinoceros silvestris | reverse complement strand
AGGCAGGGAGCTGCTGGCGGGGCTGTCCGCACAGGTTTGTCTCGGGGGAAGTTGATTCTCGCAACGGGCGGAGGTTAACGTGGGTTTGGCTCTTCAGGAGAGACGCGAAGCGTGCGGGGTTGTGCTGCTGTGTTGGAAAGCTGGAAGAGAACCCAGCAAAGCCACATCTGCACCGGAATGTCCGCTGAAGCTGCAGTAGGGCTGTACTTTCAGTAAGTGTAACGATTGATTTGCCTGCTAGCGCCCGACAAAAACGGTTCTCTGCACGTAGGTGGCTGTGGTGACCACCAGAGTCTCCGGATAGGTGAGGAGAGATGTAGGAAGTGGATGGGAAACTGGGGGCCACTCACTGTTGTCCTTGCACTGAGAAACGTGGTAACTTCCTGAGCAGGTAACAGATCCCTTTTGATTTCTCTTTAGAAACAGTTTAGATCTGCTAAATGACGCTGTGGCAACATTTGCTCAAGTCTGCAGCCAGACGTCTGCACAATACTTGAATTTCACAAAGCTAGAAGCAAGTGGAAAAGTACCTTTTTGTCTAATCTTGGGGGTCTGAGATCAGTGTGGCCCTCTCTGTAATGATTGACGGCATATACGGATCCTTGTGCAGCTGATGGAAAACATTCTGTTTATTTGGCCACACGTGCTGGTTTGTAACTGCAAAGAGCTTGTTTTTACGCATTGGGTAGTCGACAATTGCGGCGGTTTTGTTTGTTTCAGAAGAAGCCGTTGTGATTTAGTGGAGTTGAAATTGTGCCAGGTAATCTGTCTGTCAAAATAAATCTAGAAAAATATTCTGTAGCTTCAGCTGGGATTTTATGTTCCTAATCAAACAGGTAGATCCTGAGAGCACAGTAACACCGCTAATCCCATTTGACAGCACCAAGTATTCGGCGGGATGACACTACAAATCGGGCACTTGGTTAGTTGGCTCTGGGGTGAGTGGAAGGAGGGTTCAAAACTCCGTACTGGTTTGTCTGAGCGTCCCTCCTGTTTCCCTGGTCCGCCAGGAGATAATGGAGCGTGACACATGGTACAAGTGGGTGAGGGACAGTGGAGAGAGGGAGGTGGTGTTAAGTTCCCTTTTATTTCCGTGGAGCCTGTGTAAAACACGGGCAAATATTCAAATATTTAAATGTGTATTCGCTGACTAGAGATTTCGAGGGTTGTGGGCAGTGACAGAGGTGTTAAAGGGTCCGTCTAACACCCCCTACATAAAACCGTCCTGCACTGGGACATCTGGATAACAACACGTTGTAGCTGAGTTGTGTTCCCTGTTTGCACAACCGGCAGCTTCAAGAGTGCTTTTACTTTTTGAATTTCTGAAAGCACTGTCTTCAAGGAAGGCTGCAGTTACACTCGCACACACGCAGCCACAGGTCCCGGCGCATAAATCTGTATCGCAGCGTTTCCCGAGTGCTTACTCTGCCTGATTTCTCGTCCTTGGCATTCTAAGTTTGAATATAAATGCTGCAGAAGTGTTCTGTGTGTTTGGGATTTGAGCCTGTCGTTCTCTCAGTAACCTTCAAACCAACAAATTCAGTGAACCTGGGAGAGGGTCCGTGGATGTCACAGCGATAACGAATTTCTGTAAATGCTGTGGAAGTTGACAGCCTCAGGGAGGAGAGAGCCAGATGCGTGTCCTTGCAGGGAGAAAATCTTCTGTGTGGTGTTAAGCGTCTGCTGTGGCCTGTTTAACTGGTCACATCATTGAGGGCTCTGTGCTGGTCACCATTAGGGTGAGTGGGGACATACTGGGGAGACCGGGAGGCTGCAGTAGGGAAACTGCTGCTGATAGGACAAGCTTGGGATCGGGCATGAAGGTGTAGGAAGCCGGTCCAGCTTTCCCTGCTCATGGAACAGCTTGTTTCCTTCAGGCGCTCTGCGGTGGTCATTCGTCTTCGTGAAGAAAATAAAGGTAAAACACTTCACGAATTCAGGAAACGATATTAAAGTACTCGGTGAGAAGCTTTTATTTGTTTTTATTTGTCCATGTAACCCAGTGCAAGCTCGTAGAGCTGCTGTAAGTAGAGCATTGGCTCCTACTAAAGCTCTAATGCCGCACCCTCATACCCTGGAGTTCTCCCAAAAGGCTGTTCCAGGAATGAATTATTTACCAGTAGTGCAATGTCAACCCCTAAAACCTGAGAGACAGCCACGAAGTTATCCCTGGAAGTCCGTTTCTCTGAAAAAAGGTGTGTGGCTGGGCACTGAGGTACCACTCTTACCCTTTTCTAACTGCTGTGTCTGCTTTAAGCTTACGTAGGTTGTGAAGCCTAAAGCAGCACCTGCGATGCCCTGAACGTTTCCCATCGTTTGAAGTAGTTCCTAATCTTGGCCTGTTCTCTTTAACGTCTTTATCAGTGATCTGGATGAGGGGATCGAGGGCATCCACAGAGCTGTGCATGGCACCCAGCTGGGTGGGAGTGTTGACCTGCAGGAGGGGCGGGAGGCTCCACAGAGGGGTCTGGCTGGACGGGATCAATGGGCCAAAGCCAGTGGTGTGAGGGGGAACAAGGACGAGTGCCGGGTCCTGCCCTGGGGTGACACC
>NW_010389670.1:22640-24900 GCF_000710305.1 Buceros rhinoceros silvestris | reverse complement strand
GCCACTCCTGCCCAAGCCTGTACCATTGCAGGGGGCTGGTGTGGCCCAAGTGCAAGACCCAACACTTGGTCTTGTTGTATTTCATACAATTGGCCTCAGCCCATCGATTCAGCCTGTCCAGATCCCTCTGAGGAGCCTCCCAACCCTCAGGCAGATCAACACTACCACCCAACTAAGTGTCATCTGCGAACTTGCTGAGGGTGCACCAATCCCCTCATCCAGATCATTGATAAAGATGTTGAAGAGAACAGGCCCCAATACCGAGCCCTGAGGAACACCACTGGTGACCGGCCACCAGCTGGATTTAACTCCACTCACCACCACTCCCTGGGCTCAGCCATCCAGCCAGTTTTTGATCCAGTAAAGTGTACACCCGCCCAGGCCATACGCAGCCAGTTTCTGCAGGAGAATGTTATGGGAAACTGTGTCAAAGGCCTTACTAAAGTCCAGGTAAACAACATCCACAGCCCTTCCCTCATCCACTAAACCGGTCACCTGGACATAGAAGATCAGGTTGGTCAAACAGGACCTGCCCTTCATAAATCCATGCTGACTGGGTCTGATCACATGACTATCCTGTACATGCCGTGTGATGACACTCAGGATGATCTGCTCCATGATTTTCCCCCTCACTGAGGTCAGACTGACAGGCTTGTAGTTCCCTGAGTCTCCTTCCAACCTTTCCTGTAGATCGGCGTCACATTTGCCAACATCCAGTCAAATGGAACTTCCACAGTCAGCCAGGACTGTTGGTAAATGATGCAAAGTGGCTTAGCCATCACTTCTGCCAGCTCCCTCAGAATGTTTGTGGTGCATTACAATTGGTTTGTGATGCCACAAACCACCCATGATCTTTTGGCAAATCAGTATGGTGATGAAAGTACGATCAGTTTCTGAGTAATTGCAAAATGATTTTGACTTCAAGAGATGCTTATCCTGAACGCCGCCGATGCAGTTCTTTCTCAGTAAACAGCAGTCAGCTGCTCTTGAAGGACCTGTGCCTGTTGTTCAGAAATCATTTAAGGGGTCATATCTGAAGGAGGTGCGCTTCGCTGGGGGCTGATCTTCTCCTGTCCATCAATGCATAACATGGGCCTGTGATCAAGACACTTGTTGCTGCCATTTGCTTCCGGAGAACCTTTTGAAAGTGCAATTCACCGTATGCAGTTTTGCCAGCAAAACCATAATATAGAGTGCCATGTATGTGTATGCAATATAGTAACTGATACTGTCTATTTCTGAGGCACCCTGTAGAGTTGTGTGGACCTTCCCAAAATCCCCATCAGTGCGAAAACACCAGCACAGTTACTGACAAGCACCTGAGTTTGTTCCTTCTTCTTGTGCCATAATCTAGAATTCAGCTGCCTCAGCCAGCTCTGATCATACCCTGCCTGAGCAAAATAACTGACCTTGTGATCTTCATCTCTCTGTCACTTCCAAAAATTGGGGAAGTCACCTATGACTTTAGGGACCAAATGTCCCTTACAACAACCTTGTTAATTCACGGCTACCATTTCAGATCTCACTACTGCTTGCAACTGGGTGGCTTTGTGGTTTGTTGAGGTTGATTTGTTGGGTTGGGTTGGGTTTTTTTGCATATATCTTCTGCTTTGCTTTCATGTACGAGTGGATGGTTCCAGGACCTTATTTCTTAAAGACTGGGTTTACCTCATCTGTTTCTTTGTAGATGTGCAAGGCTTTGGTGTCATCAGTTTCTAACACTGTAGGCACTCTTATTTCTTCAGATTTTCGCTGAAGGAAATCTTTGTAGCTGACAAACCACTCATCTTCTGTACAATCCTGTAATTTAATAATACTAAACGCAGGTCACTGTTAACCTCCATACTCTTTTCCAGTGGGTGAGTTCTTATTTTGATATTGCTTTCTAGCAACCTATGGTAATGTCCCGGTTTAGGCTAGACTTCCTGGTTTGGGCTGAAACTTCCTTCCTTTGGCTAGTGAACGAATGGGAATTATTCCCTGTTCACTATAGATGGCTTAAACTCAGGTCCACTGAACTGCGGTGCTGTGTTAGCCATGAGCTATGCCAGGTGACTAGATCTACCAAAAATGGCTATGACCACCTTTACAGCTGTCTAGTAAGGCTGCCTCTGAAATAAATAAATACCTCATTTCCCTGACATAAAGGCATTTATGCCAGATTGCGTCAGCTGACCAACTGTTCCCATGCCATGGGAGTTTTCACTTCACTGGCCTGTGCTTTCAGTGTATGTTACAAGCCTTAACAGGTTCTCTTTCC